>NW_021319234.1:1059610-1181540 GCF_001605985.2 Dendrobium catenatum
CAATTATGCGTATACTTTTGATTCACAAAGCTCATGTAAAGGCTCTTTCACCGCTACAGCTTAGGAGAACTAGAGAGTGACTCAAGTGAGTGAGGGATTTCTTGGCATCGTGCCTAATCTTATTGTTAGCATTGGGGATTCATAGTTGAAAATCATCATGTACGCAATGTATAAGAGTACACATTTTAGATATCTTGGATCTATTGTTCAGAGTGATGGTGAAATAGATGGGGATATTATCAGTAGAATTCAAGTTGGATGGTTGAAGTGGAGGAATGCATCGGGCTTGTTGTGTGATAGAAAAGTACCCCTCAAACTTAAAGAAAAATTCTATAAGATGGTAGTGAGGCCTCCAATGCTTTATGGTGCTGAATGTTGGCCATTAAAAGAGAAGCATAATACTAAGTTAAGTGTGGCAGAGATGAGGATGCTCAGGTGGATGAGTGGCTTTACCTTTAGAGATAAGATATGAAATGAGCATATACGTGAAAAGGTTGGAGTAGCTCCAGTAGAAGATAAGATTAGAGAGAGTCGCCTTAGATGGTTTGGTCACATAAAACGGCGGCCTTCCTATGACCCGGTTAGGAGAGTAGAGGTATTAGATTTGACTTATGTTAAGAAAGGTAGAGGCAGATCTAAAAAGACTTGGTTAGAAAATATTATGAATGACCTTTCTTTATTAGATTTAAACGAGAATCTGACCTTTAATAGGACACAATGGAGAAAAAAGATTCATGTAGCCGACCCCACGTAGTGGAATAAAGGCTTGATGTTGTTCTTGATGACTTAAAATTACATTAAAAAAAAATAAAAATGCAATTCGATAAAATTTATAATGATAAGAATAAAAGATTAGATTAGGAATGAACTTAGAGGGAACTTATGATGAACTTGAAGGGCTCACTTGCGAGCATAGAGGGCCCTGCTACTGTTAAGAGCAATTGCAACCCTTAAGGACTTAGTGAATTACAATGAAATAAAAATGAACTGAATTGCTTTCTTGTTTATATCTAGAAAAAGATGCCTTATGGGTCCTACATGTTTTAAATTTACTCATGTAAGGGAGAATTTCATTTTATTCAAAAGCTAAAGGAATTTGAAAATAAAATCTAATTTGAATTTAACGTCACTAGATCCGCAATTCATACACGTGCTAGCTAACATAAGCATTCTTTTAAAATTTAAAATTAAAATTTTTACACGCATTTTAATAATAAACATCCACGCAAATAACAAATATGAATATTTTTAAATCTCACATGCATCAAAATGCAACTTTCAAAATTCAAATTTAAGAGCCTTGCGGAGTGTGTCGCCTACTGGAGAAGATTGCCACCACCTCAAGAAGTGTGCATTAGAATTGTTAAGCGTATTAACATCTAGAGAAGCATGCAATTGCCTCGAGAAGTGTAATACAGGACCAAAAACTGTGCGATAGTCCTGAAAAGTGTGCCACAAACTCAAGAAGTACATCATGGTATGAAAAAGCAGGCAAGTATAACAATTAGTGCGCTATCTTTTTTAAATAAAAAACTTCATTTATATTAAAAAGAGTGCGGATATATTATATAAATGTACTGAAATACATGCAAGTACATTGCAGGAGCGTACTAATAAATATGTCAATATATTGAAAACAATCAAATGCACTGTGCAAGGTCACTAAAAAACGTGCAGGCGCATTATGCAAATCCATAAAAAATGAGATAGAACAAGTAGCCTGGAGCCCAAATAGCTATAACGAAATCCATTTGGCAACAATAGTTAGAAGACCATCTTTGACTTTTTTTTTTATTGATTGAACTATAAACAAGCATTCCAAATTGAAATGGTTAAAACAACTGAAATTATCTGTAAGCCCACAAAGTCATCTACAGTAAATTATCCAAAACATTATATGAATAATTTATGACATGAAGAGAAAATGTATTGTCAGTTAATCACTCAAAATAGATAGGTCGATCCATAAAGAACTCATCGAAGTAGTACTTTGCAAACAACCGATTTTTAGTGCTCACTAACTAATAGTAATCGATAGACAATTGACTATTAAGTACTTTGGTAATTGCTATACAATTGACTGTATGTATTTGGTAGATATGCTCATTTAAAGAACTTGTCCAAGGCCTCGATTATATGCCTTAAATAAATTATGGAAAGCTTTTTTTACTGCCTTCGCAATAGACTGACTCATGTATTTCCCATCCTGTGAAATTGTCTTTTGTTTCAGTCTATAAATAGGGGCTAAATGTCAGGGATAGGGCCTGTGATCATTGATATAAAATTTCAGGTATGGATTCCTAGCTATTCCTAAACCCCAGAGCTCACTCTCTCATTTTCTCTCTTAAAACTCATATGTCATGTCTTGATTTTGTCAATCAAATTCTCGTTTCAACATATCTTGTGAGAGATCTTGGGGACCATACCGTAATTCAATTCAATTAGCTCTATATTGAATATTTAAGCTTGATTTATGTCTGTATAAAGGATTCAACCAGATTCCACCAGACAATTTTTTATCCAACATATATGCTTATTTAACTAGCCTTGTTAAAATCAAATATAAAGCATAATTAATCTATAAATGCTTTGGTTTGTGGATGAAGATGTAAGAATATGCTTGATTGCTTTCGAACTTTTTTGAGAAACTCCTTATAGTTAATAATTTTTTACCCTTGTGATTCTAACTTTACCTGCTGGGCTCTTACTAGTCTACTTTGAGAGCAATGTAGAACTTCTACTTGTTATTAGTACAGTATGTTAGCAGCCACTCTGTTCAATTTCTCCCTGTACTGTTTTCCAAAACTTTTTATACTTTCTATTGCATTTATGAATCCTAAACACCCACCCCTTATGAGCATTTGAAAATCTGAAAATTAATAAAGCCATGACAAAATGCTGCATGTTTCAATGTTTTGTGGATCAAGTACTCAAATAGCTACCATAGGCATAAATGGGTGGCCTGCATTGCCCTATATAGCCAGATATAGAATACGCTTTAATAATTATAGCTAGAAGCATAGGATGTGGTAAAAGATTCCCTCGTCATTCTCTTGAACAAACTGGGTGGGATACAAATTTTTGGTCCATCAGGTGGTATTATACACTTTTTTGGTTTGGGAGAACTGAAAAGCTAAGTCAGCTGTTTTTTTCCACCCATTTTTGGGGAAAATTATTAGGTGCGGTGTCCGGAGGCGAATCCAGACGCGCCACGTCACCCGGGGCCCAGTGCATCCGGGTGATGTGGCGCGTCCGGATTCGTCTCCGAACGGTCCGGACACCGCACGTAATAATCTCTTCATTTTTGGAGTTATTTTGAGTGCAGAAGCATAAATTTGATATATGAGAGATTTGATTCCAGGATCTTGATCATAATTTTGAAGTTTTGATCAAATAAAACTCTAGTGTTTTAGCATTGCCCTATGGAGAATAAGATCATATTTGCCAAAGCTAGCTTTCCTGTGCTTGAAAAAGGCAAAAATTAAGAAAATGTCAGCTTTTCCTCAATTGACTCCATACTTGTTACGATCTTTTATAATTAGTGCACTTTAAACTAATGGATTTTAGATCTAACATCCACAGTGATGTGCCATGCCACTCAAGCAAATTATGCACATATTATTTATTAAGGTGTCTAAGGAGACTGTCCCACTTGAGATGTGACATTTTGGCCTTAAAACCAGGCCAAAAATCACCGGAAATCGCAAGAAGAAATCACACGAATTTCAAAAAAATCGTGTAAAGAATATGATTATGACATCTCTCTTTCTGCTCTGTTTGGTCTGCCTTTTTTTCCTCCCAAAATATCATCTCATCCCACTCTAAGGCAGCTATGGACCCTATTTCACTTCCAAGTAAAAAAATGAAGAGTTGCTTGCCAGTCATATCAACTTTGGCGTTTACTGCTGATGAATTTACTAAGCTTGAGAAGTATTACTCTTTCAAATTGATCAAATAGAATAATTGTCTTATACAACACCATTTTTTTTTTTCATTTTGAGCTTCTCTTATTTTGTTTCATGAGTTGAGCTTACGGTTTGCAATATCATTTATTCTTTTAATCATTTAGGGTGTTCGGTTGCTATGATTTAGCCAAAGATTTTTAATTTTTATAGGGTAAATCTTTGCATGTAATTTTTTGAGGCATATAAATCCTTGGAAAAATTTTGGATCATAATGGGCTTTAAAGTATTGAGTTTGCTTTGAGAATCAACCAAATTTTATATTGCACTCATTTCAAATAAAATAAACTAATTTTGAATTCAAACATGACAAAAAGTTTATCATGATATCTTGAGTCAATTTCTTTCACTTAAATTATGAAACCTTTTTAAATTCCACTTTTATCCCTTTTTAATCCCATATTTAAGCTTCGTTTGGGATAACTTTTTTATTATTTTATAAAGCTGTTGCAGAGAAAGTGACTTTTTAAAGCTGTTGTAGAAAGCAGTTTTCTAGTACAATTTTTTTAAATGATGAAGTAGTAGTCAAATAGAAATTGTATTTGCGGTTTCAAAAACAAAGTAATATGAAAATTATTCCAAACGAAGCCTTATTAAATCCTAAATCAATTAGGATTTAAAAGATTTACACCACTTATCTTACATCCTAAATATTTAAAATATATGTCAAACCATTTACCATTCTTTAATCTGAATCAACATCAATCATGTCAAACAATTTTCAAAATTCAACACCTCCATGATTTACAAAATCTGGATCTACAAACATTTACTAAATCCTAATTGATCCTTTTTGTTTCATATTACTGGATCATCTGAAATCATATCTTCAACTGAAAAAACTCATTTTATCTCTTAATTCTGATGATTGATTTATCCCTTGCATTCAAAGCAGGTTTACAATGCTTTAGGAGTGAGCTATGTGCGTGACAACAAGCTTGACAAAGGCATTGCCCAGTTTGAAGCAGCAGTGAAGCTTCAGCCTGGCTACGTTACTGCTTGGAACAATATGGGCGACGCTTATGAGAAGAAGAAAAATTTGAAAATGGCTCTCAAAGCATTTGAAGAAGTTCTTCTTTTTGATCCAAATAATAAGATTGCAAGGCCTCGTCGTGATGCTCTCAGAGAGCGTGTAGAATTGTACAAAGGAGTTCCTATCAAATCTGAGGAAAGGTAAGCACACCTGCTAATACCTGCTGAGTTTTTCGTGTCGAAATATGACTCGATCTGTTACAATCAGGTTTGAGTGTGACCTGATGATTCGGGTTGGGTTGTTTCTGGTTCGTTTTTGTCGAATTTCTATGAAGGATTTTAGTAGTTTTCTTTAGTGTAATTTGAGTATATGATTATGGAGGTATTTGTTGTTCAAAAGTTTTATAAATATGCTTAGCCTTGTAAGAATTTATTAGGTGTTTGTACTATTGGATTGGTCTAACCATAATCAAATTGGGGTTAAGGGTCTGTTTGAGACAGCTACAGCTTAAAAGTGATTATAAAATTGCTGTGGAGAAAATATTTTTTTAAAAGCTATTATAGAAAATAGCTTTCCAACATAAAAATTTATTGAAAATAATGAAAAAAAAAGTGCCCAAACAAAAATTTTAATTGTGATCTGAAAAATAAAACAGTAAAAAAATTGTCCAAAATGAAGCCTAAGTTTCAAAGCATTGATTCTTAAAGAAAGATTTTTGAATTGATGTATAACTAATAAAGAGTGGGTGATAGTGTTTTTTTTTTCCTTAAAATAGGTTTATAATATGGAGGAAATGAATGAATTATTATTAAAAAAATTGGTTTAAGGATTGTTTGATCTATATTTTCTTAGGATGTGGCATAGAATATGTTTTCAGGTGGTGTGAACGTATATGACATGTAATTTGAAATATTTTTAAAATAATATTTATATTTTAATATTTTATTGTTGATTTTATAATAAATATTTGTATGAATGTATATTGTTTGTGAAATTATTTTATGTATTTGGATTTTTTTTTTTAAATTTCTATGATAATTGTTGTCTAAATATTTAATAATTTTATCAGACATTAAATTTAATGTATTTACTATTATTTTATTATTTATAATTTAGAATAATATGATTTAATGCATTAAAATGTAATATAATTTTTATTTAATAATAAATTTTTTAATTAATATTATAGATATTAAATCAATTATAACTAATACCAATTGATTAATATGAAATTAAATGTGGCCTATTAATTAAAAAAGAAAATTGTTTTCAATGTCTTTGAATCATATTATGGTTTATCGTTCATCATTTTTAAAAAAATGATAATAATTCATTGATTAGGTTCTTTGGATTGGCTAACAAATTAATACTGTTAATATCACTATTTATTTTCTACCAATTGTGTGAAAAATATTAAAAAGAGATTTAAAAAAAAATTAAACGGCCTAACTTCCTTCAATATGCATTATTTATTTATTTAAATTTGAAAATAATTAACAGCTAATATAAAATGTCTCTTAGCAAGAAACGGGCCAAATATTTTTCATTTAGGGTATTGTAAAGGAAAATTCTTTGTAGGATGTTAAAGCTTGATTTCAATATTTTTGGTGATTTAGGAATTTTATCTATTTTTAATTATTATTTTAAAATTTTCTAAGGTATAAAATAAAAGGAAGTATAGAATTTGTGTGCAAATAAAACATGAAATTTAGGTGTACTATAATGATAGAATCTAACTTATTCTCTAAGATTTTTAGTTAAATTTTGTTTAAATTTTATGGAATTTTTTATTTTCATCCAAATTTTTATAGAGGAAATGAATTAAAGATATAAAAAATTAAAATCTTTTCATGAAATTTTTTTTATTTTTTTATAAAATATATACCTTTTTTAAATACCAAAAACATAATAATCATTAATACTTTTATAACAATAATATAATTATTTTTACATTGATCAAATTTAATCAAATAATAATTAGTGCATTTTAAATTTCTTCTTCATAATAAAAACACCCACCCTAAAAGAATTTAATAAAAAAATCATCATATTTTCTAATGAATTATAATATAAAAAAATATTATTTTCTTTATTTTGTGAATCTCTGACTAGGTAATCTTTGAATTGACACTTTATAGAGAGATTGGAGAGTGAAAAGAAAGAGAAAAAAAAAAAGCTAAAATTGTTGTTCAGTGGTTCCCTATTAAGAGGCAAAAGACTGAAAAGTTTTAGTAACAGATCCCTTAATATGTCATGCCTATCTCATCTCATCTTCATAGCCTTTCTCTTCCCCCAAAACCATCAGTACACTTTATTGCTTTACCACCTGGAGACCTCCATCATTTTATATGAGGAATTTTAATTAAAATTTCAATTCTATTGATTTAATGAAGAAATGATTGTGAGAGAATTTTGTTGGAATGTGTAATTTGATGAGTTTTTATGATGTTTAAGAACATAAAAAGTTTTTTTTGTTTTATAATTTCCTTAGGTTGAATAGCATTGATTTTTGTATATTAGTGTAAAATATATTAAAGAGATAAGGTTAGCATTGTAAATTAAAATATGATGATGGGTGAAATACAAATAATATGAAGTGCTTCTTTTTGAAATTAGGGTTAATTAAGTATATGGAGTAATGTATCAAAAAAACTTCAAAATCTTTGAAAATTTTATCATCTACTCATTGGAGCTCATAAGACGTTGAAATTATTATGTGCGGTCATCATACGCCGTCCAGAGGCGAATCAGGATGTGTCATATCACCGTTTGATGTGTATAAGTGTTGTGTACCGGGGTGACGTGGTACAACATAATTCGCCTATGGACCATCCTGTGATCAGACGTAATGATTTTTCCATATGATGAGATCGTTTGCTTGATTATGGATGAACAAAATGCAAGATCATCTTATATGAATCGAGTATTGATTATAAATAATTATCATAATTATTATTCACATTTACCACACATTAACGAGTTAAAATAACAATAATAGAAGATGATTAAAGACTTTTTTTTTTTTTGTTACTGGTGATAAAATAATATCACAATGTATATGAGACCACGTACGTTAGTGTGCCTAGCACCATAGCATTTCTTCTTTCGAGTATTGATTATAAATAATTACCATAATTATTATTCACATTTAACACACATTAACGAGTTAAAATAACAATAATAGGAGATGAAAGACTTTTTTTTTTGTTACTGGTGATAAAATAATATCACAATGTATATGAGACCACGTACGTTAGTGTACCTAGCACCATAACATTTATTCTTTAAGAGAGTAATTTTGTAATATAATTCATCTTGGCTAAAACATGTACATCATGGTCTTAAAATTTGATGATGTGGGTCTATGTTTAAGAAATTTATTATTATTTATTGAAAAATCATGAAAATTGGAAGAAGTGTTTAATTTATCTTATAAAGTCATTGCATAAGACAAAAAAAATGCATGGATTAATTTTAAATAAACTTAGAATTGACAACCAAAGATAAATATTACTAATTGACTTGAATGGTTTTATTAAGTGGTAATAATGTGAATATAATAATACAATAATGCATTTCTCCAACCACACATGCTTTCAGTCCTTGCCCTTATCATCTCTCTCTCTCTCTCTCTCTATTATAACATGAGTTGGCAAATTGTACCATGGAGAAGATTATAAGTCTCTCTCTCTCTCTCTCTCTCACACACACACACACATTATAGCTTGAGTTGATGAATTGTACCATGAAGAAGATGATAAGTTAGTGAAAGTTATTTCACGAGTTTATAAGTTGACAATGAGAGAAAAAACTACATAACTAATTCTATTTACAAATGTTCAAATTTCATAATTCGCATGTATTCTAATAATGTATTTATAAAATTTTTATATTACACATAATAAAATAAAAAATCAAAATTTTATTGAATTTTATTATGAATATATATAAATAACTCATTGAGTTGGGCTAGCCTACTTAATTTAAGTAAATTTAGCCTTAAGTAGCCTAAGCAATCTACCAACCCACTTAAACCATTGATCTATGATGATCCAATACTTTAGCTAGTCTTACCCATTATTCTAGCCCAACATATAGTAATACAATTTATTTCTAAGAGAGAGAGAGAGAGAGAGAGAGAGAGAGAAGGACTAGATATTTACTAGGAAGCTAGTATGCATTTAAAAATAAGTACTAACATTAAGTCAAAATAGATATTTGGGGAAGTAAATTCTTCTATATACATTTCAAAAAATCTTTAAGCTAATATAATGTTTCCCCCTTTTACTATGTTTTATAAAATAATGTAAACCTCTATACTTTTAAAAATTCAAAAACATAACACTCAGAAGTCTATCTCTCAAATACACACAAAAGTTTGCACTCATACAAATATTATTTTATATATAACTTTAAAAAAATAATGATGAAATTCTTATTCAAAATAAATTTTATTTTTTACGACATGCTTCTCTTATGCTCAATAATAAGAACTTAATAGTATATATTGATGCAAATGCCCGTGTTGTTATGATTGGAAAAGTCAAAATCATCAATTCTACTATCTTCCAATCTTCCTCATGTTCGTTAGAGTATCCCATTGCACATTACTACTCACGTGTCCTCTCCTACTTAAGTGAGCATCTCCTCTCTTATAAACATCAATGAATATCTTTTAAGATAGTTGAGCTGTGATGCTTAAAGCTCTTATGATTAGGTCATTAAATCAAAGAAACCTACATTAAAATTATTAAAGTAATTTAATTAAGGAAATAAAATTAGTTAACATGGCATATTAATATGAAATTTAATTAACCTTAAACTATTGAAATCACATATCAATATATGAAAAATTATATATTCTTCTAAGATATTGAAATCACACCGTCATTATATTCTTCTAAGATATGCAAATCAGGGACAAAATTTAAGTTAAATTAATAATAATAAATATATTGAAATTGTGAATCAAAAGTGTTTATCAAGAAAATATAATGACAATGATTATATTTTAATTCACATTGATCTCAAATCATACACCACCAAAAAATATAGAAAGATGCATGCAAAGGCTTATATTAGCAACCTTAATATTGGTGGCTTCTCTACAACCTCAGCTGCTATTGAACCCTAATATATTAATCCGTTCTTAGTTCCCACCAAAACCTCAGGACCACTATCTCTCCTCACTCATGTTCATAACTTAATTACATTAGTCATAATCGATACCCTCACAATCATTAAGCACTAACTATGCCTCGTGAACCTTTTCCATCAACTTAAATCCATGCCTTCTATCATTTATTATTTTTTCACTCTCATCAAATCATTAATAAATCAAATGTTGAAAGACCCGCATATATATAATCATACAATTTTTGTTCCTTAATCTTTTTTATAAAATTGATCATAGATTGATAGGACATTGAGATCCCACAGATGATAAAATTCATATGATTTTGGATTCTTTTAGCCGTGTGTGCTAAATTAGGATTTTTTTTTTTTTTTTTTAAAAAAAGGGAAACTGAATCAAATCTATACCTCAATATTGCAATTGCATCTATACCTCAATATTGCATGGAAAGGTGCTAAGCATACCACATGAGAAAAACAGTTCCCCACTCACCATTTGGCCTCCTTGAACAGCCCTTGACGTCTCATCCCAACGGTCAAATGGACCCAAACACGCAAGCCAACTGAGCAAACAGAAGAGATTCAAAGATGATGGATTCAGACGTAATCCTATACGTATCTGAGATATCGAAGACCCCAGATGATCCACTCAACCTTTTCCTTTTCCATTACATTCTTACCCTCCGTTGCCGCACTTTGTATTTTGTTTGTCAGCAGCCAAAAGCTGCCATGGGAGCAGGGAAAGAGAAAATGGGAGGGATGAAAAATGGCCTGCAATTTCGAGAAAGAAAAGCGAAAAAGGGGATGGAGTGGAATCATGGTCTCTTATTGAAAGGTCGGTATCTTTGGGCAAGCAAGGAGAGGGAAATGGAAGGGGAGGACGAATAAAAGCAGAGAACTTTGTAAGAAAAAAAGGGGGAAAAAGACAACTTGGAATTCGACCACTCATATGATGCTATTGTTCGCGTGCTTCTGGAGGAGAAGGCTTCACCTTTTTAGGACTTCGAAGGCCCACTTGAATTACCCAAAACCCTCGCTTTTCTCCGTCGCTCCCAGTTTTTGCCCTCGTATACTGTTGCTTTTGCTTACTAGTAACTTCAGATGTCCTTATTCTTCATGTTTCATAGTGTGTTTCTTCTCATTCGCTTCTTGGCTCTACTTTCCTTGGATTTTACCTGTTCGTATATAAGTGAAAAGGAAATGAAAGATGGGATTTTTGAACCAGAATCTGTTGGCGAAATGGGGTTTTTAGGAAACTCATGGGTCCATAGGTTTTGACGTGTTTGAGGTTTTGTTTCTGGTTTGACATTGGACTGAAAAATTCACTGCTGGATGTTTTCTGGAATACTGTTTTCTGTGCTGGATGAAAAAAAAAATGATCTTTTCAACTAGAAAACAAGATTCTTGTAGTAAGATGGTGTCGATTGTGGCTATCTGCTTCTGGTTAACTTCAGAGTTGATTGGTTGAAGATGTCATATACTCAACAGCAAGAAAATATACTGCTTTCTAGTTTACCTCCATTTTGTTGAATGAAATGAAACTTTTAGGAGAGGTTCAAGCAAACGCAGGTAGTTTTATGTCTTTTTCTTTGACTTTTCTATTAATTTCCTTTTGGATTTAGTTACAGTGAAGAATTTAGTAATGCCAAGCCATTATTTTACACATATAAACTTTTCTTTTTTTTTGCGGTTTTGTTTCTGCTTTGATGTGTTTAGGTGCAAAGAAGATTTTAAATTCAGAGCTATGGCATGCCTGTGCGGGTCCTCTGGTATCATTGCCACAGCCAGGAAGCCTTGTTTACTACTTCCCCCAGGGGCATAGCGAACAGGTTTTAGAATTACTAACTTTTTTCTTTGCTGAGTTCGATTTATTTGTAGTGAGTTGAGGATGATTGTAGTTTTTTTTTCTACTTATCTTTTATGTCAGTAGTCTTTTTGTAGTTTCTATGTTCTATTATGTCAACAAGAATAATGTAAATATCAAGTCTCTCTCTCTCATTATACTAGAACTAACCATTTTTTTTAATTTTTCCTCTTTCTTAAGGCCATGGATTGATATGAACCTTAACTACATGATCTCAAGAGTAACTCTTCTCTTGAATAATTAGCTAAAATTTCCTTTAAGGACTCTTAACAGGAGTTCTTGGTATATCTTAGCTTTTTATTCACTATGAGTAGTAAGTACAAATTTATATAGCTTATTTTAATTGGGTCCTACTTCTGTTCTCCTAATTTTAAGCAGTGGTAAATATTTTCCTATTTAAGATGTATATCATGGATTTTTGTTTGTCCCTAGTGATTTTGGAGTTTCTTTAAAGTTGGAATTTAAGCATTGGAGGAGGCACTACACAATATGAAGCATGCTTGTTTGGATTGCCTCCTTGCAGTTGTTAGAATAATTAGTGACAATCTTTTGCAATTTTGTGGATCGAGAACAAGAAGATATGCCTTTTTATTTGAGTAAATATTTCCCATCGCCCATTTTCGTACTCTTTCTTCTTTGTTCCTTTTTTTTGGTTGAACTGTTACTTTCTACTTGAGATTAGTTCAAAGTCTGAACTTGTTCAACAAAATCTGATAAATTTACAATAGTATAAACTACTTGATCTTAAGAGTTGCTTTCCCCTGAATAATCTAAACTACTTGATTTTTGTTTTTTTTATGCATACAATACAAGTGTTTAAAACCAAAGGTTTACTACCAGTAACCATAATTAACATTAAGTTTTACCTTTATGTATGTTGGTTAACATCCATTTTTTTTTTTTTAACATCCATTCTTCTATCTCCATCTAGTCACTTGGATGTGGATTAAATTTGGAGTTAAACTTATTAGGAGGCACTGCACCTTATCAAACAATAAGTTTTAGTTTCCCTTTCATCTATTATTAAGATAACTCGCAAGTATCTTCTGTTTTTTTTTTTTTATTATTATTTGTAAAAGAAACCACTAAAAACAGAAAATTTTAACCACTAAGCTGAGAGGCAGCCATGCCAAACATGGAATGAGTAGGGCATGCAATGCTAATACGGTGTGTTCGGAAAATCTTTTATTAGAAGATTGGGAACCTTTGGGTGTTGTCGGTTCGGAGTTTTTTTCCAATTTGCAAGACTGTCAACTCCTGTACTTGGTTTTGCTCTTTGGTAACTTAATTTCTTTCAAATATAGGTGTCAACTTCAACCAGAAGAGCCATCAATTCACAGATCCCTAGTTATACAAATCTGCCATCACAGTTGATGTGCCAAGTTCATAATGTCACATTACATGTGAGTATAATCTATTTTAAGTTCTATATATTTTACCAAAATTTATGGGGTCCCTAATCTAGCCACTTCATGCACTTGTAGGCTGACAGGGAAAATGATGAAATCTATGCACAAATGACGCTTCAGCCAGTTAATTCTGTATGTCATCTATCCCATATACAGAAATTTAGTATTTTCAAATCATATATAGCTTTTTTGATATTTGTATGTCCTTCCCGCTTAATTTGCTGCTTTAAATGATGTAGCATTAATACAGTTCCTTTTTTGCTGAATTTCTTCTGCAAGTTATCAATATCTCATAAATAAGAGCTGTAAAGTAAGTTAAACAAAATTTGTTGAAGTTTAGAAGTTCTTAAGTTAATTATCTTATGTTGGTTATGGAAACTTTGAATGTGCATTCTTTTGATGCTTTAAGCCTGTAATATTTGACCTTCCTTAAGATTGATTCTACTCTTCTTTTTCTACTTAAGGAAGCCGATGTCTTCCAAATTCCTGATTTTGGATATACAAAAAGCAAGCAACCAACAGAATTCTTTTGCAAGAATTTGACAGCAAGTGATACAAGTACTCATGGTGGATTCTCAGTACCTAGAAGAGCTGCGGAAAAGTTGTTTCCCCAACTGGTAAGTACATGAGAATGGTGTTTAAATAGTCCTCTTTTGTCTAATCTAACCAGTCTTTTCATGCTTTCTTTTTCTATTTTTAGGATTATACAATGCAACCCCCAAATCAAGAGCTTATTGTTCGAGACTTGCAGGATAACATTTGGACATTTAGACACATTTATCGTGGTAAGGAAATTTTTTCAAATTTTAGCATTTGTGTTACATGTTTGTGTTTTTTATACCTTCTTCTAGTATAGAGACCTTGCGCTTTCTTTCCAACATGATGTTCATTGTTATCGTATATGTAGCACTCCTTTAATCCAAATTATAGAATTTTCTTCTAATTTCTTTGAATGGTGAATCTAGACAAGTGGTTTGGTATCCTCCATTGTGATCTGAATGTCATTGTTTTGAGCCATCGACATGATCTTTATGTGATCTATATAGTAAGAGAAAGAGGAGGAAAGAGAAATATATGGCATGACAACATTCCATTTTAAAATGACATGCTCTTCATTTCTTAAGTTTTCTATTTTTTTTTTTTGTGTAAGGGATAGAGAAGGATAGGAAAAAAAAAAGTAAGAGTGGATGATATGAGAATGCTCCATTTCAATTGGAGTTTTTTTCCCTTTTTTCCCTTGAATATTTTGTTCTTTTAGGTATGTAAAGGGCAAGCAAATTTATTTGATCGATCTGATGTCTAATCTAATCTGCATAGATAAAATGATCAAAATGATCCCCCAATTTTTAGGAAGGATCAAACTAGTCTTAGACTTTCTTAGTTGTATGCATCAACCCCTACTCAAATCCTGCATTAATGGGAGCTTCATCTATTTGGCATGCCCCATTTGAGCTTCTGTTCTTTTAACCACTGACTTATTTTAGATGTTCCTTATCTGTCCAGGGCAGCCAAAGCGTCACCTTTTGACGACTGGTTGGAGCTTGTTTGTTGGAGCCAAGCGGCTTAAGTCTGGTGATTCCGTTTTGTTTATTCGGTAAGTATATTCATGAAAATTTCAATTTAGAGTCTTTGAAGATAGCCAATATGGCTTGACCAAAAAAATGTCAACTTGGACATTGCTGCTAAACTTGAAGTTGATGGATTTAAATCTTGTTGAATCCATACTGCTCAAAATATTGGGCAACCAAATTACTTGCTTTTCATACTAATATTTAAATGTTTTATTATCATGTCTATCAATCTGAGAATTATTTGTGATTTGTTTAGAGATGAGAAATCACAACTACTTTTGGGTTTAAGACGCTCCAATTGTCAACAATCACCATTGCCATCCTCTGTCCTATCTGCTGATAGTATGCATATCGGTGTTCTTGCTGCAGCTGCCCATGCTGCGGCTAGCAGTAGTCCATTTACTGTTTACTACAACCCAAGGTATATTTTTTACGTGAGCTTTCTGTACATTTTCTTTTTCTTTAGAACCTTTTCTATTATATTTTTCTAAAACTTGGGAACATTGACAATTTCGCAGGGCATGCCCTTCAGAATTCATTGTTCCTTTAGCCAAGTACCAGAAAGCTGCTTATGCTCAAGTTTCCATTGGAATGAGATTTGGAATGATGTTTGCAACAGAAGAATCAACTAAAAGAAGGTTTCTTTTAGATTATGGCTTCATTTGGGGCGACTTTCTTAATGCTTTCTAACACAACTTTTTAGTACAAAGATTTCTAGTTTAAGAAGTTTTTGTACTAAAAAATTGTTTAAAAAAAAAAGCTGGAAAAAAGCCATCCCAAACGAAACCTATATCTTTTATTTCATTGCTTCTTTCTCCTCTCTCACCATTCTTCACTTGGCATGCTACATGCAGTCAATGATCATCAGATGTTTATACTTTTCAAAAATATTGGATATGAATCCTATGTAAAGTAGCATTCTAGCTCTTGCCTTAAGTAATGAACTTAGAGATATTAAACCAAAAAAATCAATTAATTGCACTTATTTTTTACGAAGATAATAAATATTATACATAACTCACTTGTGTTTCTGCAACTACACTTCCTTCCCTGCTATTTCTGAATCTCTTAAGTTAAATGATTGGGATAACATGTGATATAATATCTAATCAAATGGAAAGGCAAGTGTAAACTTAAAAAATGGATTGATGCTAACATTTAATTTAATATCTAACAAAAAGAGAGGAAATTGTAATTTCAAAAAATAATTATAGATGTTTTTAGTCACCTTTTAGTCCTGCATCATAGCTGTGGAATTGATGATTGATAAGCATCAATTCCCTTAATGAATGTGCTATAAAACAGGCAAAATCTATGCAAACATAGAGTTGAAAAAAAATCATGACATAAAAAAACACACAAAATTTTATATAAATTGTCCTAATTGCTGTCTTAATGTTGTTGTTACCGTAGTAGATTTAACTATGGTTTGATTATGAAGGAAATACAACCCGAATTCTGATGTACAACGTAAGACAATTCACTTCTCTTTATTTATAAAAAAATCTATAACGATAAAAAAATACAATAAAATTTTTATAGTGATCTTAATGAAATAATCTCAAATATTGGATAATTTTTTAGAGCTCCACCCCAAAATCACGATTAAATTTGTATAGTATGTCTTCTTCATAGGACAAAAATTAGGCTATAGAATTTAAATGAAGGTTGAGCTATTATGAGTAATGTGGTTTCTTTTTAGAGGTAACAGGATAAAGGTTCTAGATTTTCCTTATATAATTTAAATCTTTATTATGGGGGCTGCACAACCACCCTTTGGCATGGAAGATGGGGCAAGGATATTTGACCACCTCCTTAAAATTGTTTAAATCCTTAATTAATTCATGCTTATTTTTAAAAATCTTATCTTAGATTTTATTTAAAATAGACTCCCGTGATGTATAATAGAAAGTGATTTGGGATGTTTACATTTGTACTGGATACTAAATGAAATTTAGCTTCTCCTCACAATTCTTCCTCATGCAAATCAAGGAAAAGAGCACACCAGCCATTGATGCAAAGAGTAAAACTTCAAATAAATAAACTGAACAAGCTTGATCCTATTTTATCCTCTCTCCAAATTCTTGGTTGAACTATTATAATTCTTTGTTTTGTATAAAGCTCTTATTGTCTGATTATCTTAACATCATATCACCTTTTCCTCTGCAGGTGTATGGGAACCATTGTAGGAATCAGTGATTTAGATTCGCTACGGTGGCCTAACTCGAAGTGGCGAAATCTACAGGTCAGTCGACACATTTTAGTATAAAGCACTAAAATCTATTTACAAAAACAAGCTTACCTTGTAGACTTTCATCTTTATGTGTTATTTTAACGTTAGGTGGAATGGGATGAACCCGGTTATGATGAGAAACCAGATAGGGTTAGCATATGGGAGATTGAAACTCCTGAAAGCCTTTTCGTTTTCCCTCCAAGTTTGAAAAGGCATTGTATTCCAGGATTATTGGGTAAGTCTGCACATATTATTACTTAGTCATGTTCATGTTTTTACGTCTAATTTGTCCCAAGCATTTTAACATTCCAAGTACTCAAAAAGTTTCATAAAAATCTATATCTTAAGCTATACATAACTGCTTGTTTTCTTCTTTAGCCAATCAGGATGACAAATCTGACTGCTTGTTTTCATATAAGAATAGTTGGTGACTTACTGTTATCATGATTTCAAGTTAGAAGAATTGTATGCTTGGGAAAATTTTGTTGTTTCAGAGTACTTAATATATAATAGCACTTCCGTTGCTAGGTACTAAATCCTGTATGAGAAAAGTGGAGGGTTGCATTAGATAGTCAACAGTCAGCGTAAAACTTGTCAAATAATCATGACATGAATTATTTAAAATTTTTTGTTATTAACAGGACACAATGGAGAAAAATGATTCATGTAGCCGACCCTACATAGTGGGACAAAGGCTTGAATTAATATTGTAATTAATATATAGATATTTTTCTCTTGACGATTTAACAATTTGAAGCTTGAAACTTGTAATAATTAGTTGCAAAAATTGATAACCAATCGATTATTGCAGCAAATGCAAATATATGATAATGAATTTAGGCCTTACCAGTTTCTACAGTGATTGTTGAATTTGCATGTTGGAACATTTTCTTAAGTGAAGCTCCCTCCACATTCATTTCTTTTCATCGTTAAGCTGGAATTTTAAGATTGTTCCTCTACTTCTGTTCATTTACATATGCAGGAATAGATATCGGGGCTGGAAATGTGAATCATTTTTTACAGGCTTCAGATTATAGAAGTGGTGATCTACATACCTTAAGATCAAAGCTTAATTCAGAAAGGCTAATGAAGAAGGTAATCAGACAACAAAGTTCTCTTCCTGGAAGTGAAATTGGATGCCATCAATCAGTCTTTGCAACTATTTTACAAAAAATCAAGGCTAGTGGCTTCCCTGCAACCTCATCTTCAACCTTACCAACTCTCATGGCAACACAAGGTGCTTCATCGTATGAAGAGGTAATGATACGCACAGCTATGAGGGAGCAAAACGCATCTCCAGGGCCACAGGAACAAATACTTCCATTAGACAACAACAACACTTCAGCAGAAAATCAGAATATCTACTATTGCCTAGAGCAGGAAGGTTTGTTAATGGCAACAAAGCTAGTAAACCAGTTTTCAACTGAAACTCCTTGGAGAAATTGCCAAGAGTTAACTGAGCATGATAACAAATGCGAAGATGTTGCAGTTGAAGCAAAAACTGATATGAAGTCTGAACTTTTTTATAATGAAGCAAAGAATGAAAAGATAGAGTCTGCTCAAAATACTGTGAGAAGTACATCGAATATGAACCAACTCACAGGAAATTATGAAAGATTCAGTCCTGTAACACATCTTGGAAATGAAATCAATAAAAATGAAAACCTTGGAAATTCTTTTGTTTCTGAGAATAAAGAGGTTCAAGCTAACAGGCTTGATGATCCCCAGATTTACCAGCAGCAGCTTGAACCATCAACTGGAGAAGCAGCAAATCCATTGAATAAGAATCTGCCTTATCATGGCAGCCAATTATATCAGTGCTCAGATAATGACGAGTTAATTCTGCAACAATCATTATACCAATCTTTTGCACCAAACAGTTTGATCAACTCCAGTAGACCAGATAATCTATTTTTATCTGCAGTTGAGAGTGTTGAAAGTCCTTCAGTAGGCATATCTTCCATCTTGAACTTGGAATCCCTCAATCCATTTGAGAAAAGCCAGTTCTCATCTTTTTCAGATACTTTTTCTCCTTCGTTTATGCCTATTTTTACCGAAGAGGCCTACGGTTATAGAGAGATAAATCCATCTGAAGCAATCCCAGTCTCAGGAATACTGCCATTTCATGCTCACAATCTGAAAACTGGAATGAAAGAAAATGATTCCCCAGAATTATTGAAATTGTGTGGACTTAGAGACTTATCCAGTGAGGGTACATGCAGCAATCTTCACAGTGAATCTAGCAATGCTGATATCTTCACTGATTCTTCTGTTCCAAGTACAGTTTTAGAGGAGTTTAGTGTGGTAAAGGGCTCCAGTTTTCCTGTAACTTTAGAAGACTCATTGGGCTGCTTTGCTATGAACCAAGACATCCAATCTCAGCTGACTTCCACCAGCTTACCAGAATTCTCTTTGCAGGATATTCCTGAGTGCTCAGCTGGCGATGATTACAACTATTTGGGTAATCATGCGATGAAACAAGCTGTTCAACAGCCAATGAGAACATATACAAAGGTGCCATTATAGAATTTATCCTGCAAAAAACTTCTTTTTGATGACCATGAAGCTAATACTTATATTAATTATATAATCTGAGTAGGTTCAGAAGCTTGGATCGGTCGGGAGGTCAATCGATTTGAAACGCTTTAGAAATTATGAACAACTTAAATCTGCAATTGTTTGCATGTTTGGGCTTGAAGGTCAACTTGATGATCCAAATCAATCAGAATGGAAGCTTGTTTATGTGGATCAGGAGAATGATGTCCTTCTCGTTGGAGATGATCCATGGGAGTAAGTACTTGATTGAAGCTATACTTTGCAATAACCTATGATATTGCAATAGAGAACAAAATTTAAGAAATGAAATAAATACATTTATTTTTCTTGTTCAACAACAACAACAACATCAAGCCTATGTCCCACTACTTGGGGTTGGCTGCATGAATCCTTTTTCGCCATTGTGTCATGTTAAAAATCAAATTCTCATTTAAATCTAATAAAGAAAGATCATTTCTAATATTTTCTAACCAAGTCTTTTTAGGTCTACCTCTACCTTTCTTAACATAAGTCAAATCTAATACCTCAATTTTTCTAACCGGGTCATCGGAAGGCCTCCGTTTAATGTGACCAAACCATCTAAGGCGACTCTCTCTAATCTTATCTTCCACTGGAGCTATTCCAACCTTTTCACGTATATGCTCATTTCGTATGATATCTCTAAGGGTAAAGTCACTCATCCACCTAAGCATCCTCAACTCTGCAACACTTCTGCAACACTTAGTATTATTTTTCTTGTTCATGTATCAATAATTTATCTTGCTTTCTGCAAATCACATCTGATAAGAAGTAACCATATGGTATGATCCATCGATGCAAACACATGGATACCATGAGGATACTACACGAACACAATACATTATCATTAAAAATATAAGAAATGAACATATATTTGATACAATATTATTATTATTTAAAAAAGACACACCGAGAGCATGTCCAATATATGTAAGGCATGTGTCATGTGCAATATATATCAAATACTATGATGTTATGAAGTGTTTGTGCATCTTACATCATATGTAAAGGTGTTAACCATTTTAGGCAACGCAATCATCATTTTATATAAAAACAGGAAATAGATACAAAAAGAAGCAAATGCATTATATATAGAAAATCACAATCTTACAATTATTACGTGATGAGTCCGGATGGCGAGAACCGTTCGGATTTGCTGCGTATTTGCAAATACTCAATTGTGAGTATTACGGAGTATTTTGTAAGTATTTGTTGATTTACTTCGTATGTACTGAGTGTTTGTTGAAATACTCATCAAATACTTAGTAAATACGCAGCAATCCGGACTGTTCTTCCCGTCCGGACTCCACACATAATACTTTCCCTTTCAACAGACCTCTTATACCACTTCTCTTCTTTGACATGCACTGTTTCCATGCTTCAGTGAATTTGTCAACTGTGTTCGCTGCATCAGAATCTTATCTCCATCAGAGGTACAGCAGATGAGTCAGGAGGGCTTGCAGTTCATGAACAGTTATATTCCATGAGAGCCTTAAGAAGAGAGCAGAAGTGTTATTAAACAGGAAGGGAGGCAGAATTGGGCTTGTAGGAGTTTATGATGTGAAGCCTTGACTTGTTTTATTTAGAGGAAAAATGGACAGAATGCTTCAATGTGTAACAGTGGGAACTGATATCCATCTATGTGAGGAATACCAAGAAGCACTTGCTGTAGGTGCTCTTTGTAATTTTTTCTCTGAGGCAATTTCATACATCATATTTAGATTTTAATTATTTATAAAATTAATATATTTTATCTCAAAATTTTAAATTCTCATTCAAATATCAAAATTCATGATAAATTTTTATTTTATTTTTTTTAATTTTGTTTGTCAATAAAAAATGGTTAGGTGTTTAATTAGATATTTTTGTTAAAAATTATAATTTTATTTTTGATTATTTTGAGTGTGAAAATAAAATTAGAAAATGAGATAGCCCTTCAACTTATAATTATTTAATGTATGTTTCCATCAATATTTAGCCTATTTCCAATCATTTTACTCATTAATCCATTATTTATTCATGCCATCATGGTACCCATATTGTAAAAATATTTAATATTATAGATATGTAATTTCTATGATTTTTTATCTGCAAGAAAAAATTAAGAAAGCACAAAAAATATAATTAAATTTTATTAATAGAGGAAATTACATTTGTAGTGTTCAAAATTTAATTATTTACAAAGTTAACATTCTCATTCGTTTTTAAAATTCTCATAAAAATATCAAAATTCACAATAAAATATCAAATCTTATTTTTTTTAATTTTTATCAAATTTTTTAAATTACCATATTTTTGGTGTTATATATGTAATTTTTCTGAATTATTTATTATGCCCATAGACAAAGAACCTCCATTTCAACATAAGCACTAAGCTCTTTCTTAAATTTTATAAGCTTCTTAATTAGTTTTCTTCCACCTAAAGACTCTTAGAACAAAAGAAAATTTATTCTTTTTAGATTTTGCTCGGGATAGTTTTTTGCAACTTTATAAAACAACTTTTAGTACAAATTTTTTTAAGATTTTTATACTAAAAAATCGTTTTAGAAAGCTGTCCCAAAGAAAACCTTAGTCTCCCTTATCTTAAATAGAGAAATGGAAGTTTTATTTGGTTCGGTCGACCGAATGAGAGAAATATTCGGTCGCAGGCAAAAATCACGCGGTACCGAGGTGTATCGAGTTTTTTGAAGGGTACCGCGCGATTTTTTCCTGCGACCGAATGTTTCTCTACATTCGGTCGGACGACGTAATAATTGTTCTAGAGAAATGGGGGGTCATAAAGCTCCCAAAACATATAAAAGCTACACTATCTATTTTTTTAATATTAGAAGAGAAAATTACATACATAACCTCTAAAATTTATCTATTTACAAAACTAATACTAATGTTATTTTTTTCATACTAAACCTTGTCTGGCCACGATCAAATCATTAGAAATTGGGTGAAAAAAAAATTACTCTTTATCATACATTTTGATATTTAGTTGGAAATGTAACAAATAGATGTTCGATCATGGAGATACTATTACGTGTGGAATACACACACAAAGAATCATTCGATTTTGTAACTGTGAACAGTAAAATCACGCTAAAATCTCAAGCGCGCAACGGTGAACAGTAAAAGCACAGTGGTGAACAATAGCTACGTTTTTACTGTTTACGATCACAAAACTGAACGATTCTTTATGTCCGGACTTCGCACATAACAATTTCTCCCGATCATGACCATCACCACAACAAAATAAGATCTCAGAACTTCCTCAAACACTTTTTTTTTTTTTCAATCTTATTTCTGTAAATCCAGAATCAGAAGAGATCTACTCTTCAATTATTGATCTCTCTGTTGATAAATATATATAAAACTCCCTTTGCTTCAGCTCTACATAACTGCTCGAAGGAAGCCACTTGGAAGCAGTTGCCATCTTCATCAATCAATGAAATCACCCCTTCTATATCAAACAGTACTGCTGTATATTATTTTTTTAATGGATGGTCTGAAAGAGAAAGAGAAAGAGAAAGAGAAAGAGACAGACGAAGAGAGAGAGAGAGAGAGAGAGTTTATAAGAATTTTTTATACAATATCTTATAGATTATGATTCGTAGAGTCAAACAAGAAGTGGTGTGGGGTGAAGCAATAATCACAGGCTGTAGTTTGGAGTCTTTGGACCGAACAAACTAATTTTTTTTATCTGAATTCATTTTAATAATTAGAGAGCATTGAACATGTGGATTTCTGAAAATTAAGAAAAGCACAATGTGTCTTACCTCGAGTCGGTCAACTTTTGGAACTACGGCGACGGACGAAAACGGACCGAAGTCACCCAAAACGAGGATATCCTCTTCTTTCCTTCATTTTTCTCTCTCTTCAAAATGACACTATTTAGATATTTATAAAACATGATCGTCCAGGACGATGTCCCGATCGTCCCGGGACGATCTCCTCTGGACTCCATTCGTCTAGACGGAAATTAATTATTTTTTCTAAACGATGCTCTATGGACAAATTTCGTACGGACGAATCTGCCTTCGTCCTGGGACGAATCTCTTTGTCACCAATTTTTACTCTGTTCATCCCGGACGAACTCACCTTCGTCTGGACGAACCTGGAAGGAAATATGGCTTTCACAAAGATGTTGAGTTCTGTATTGATGTATTTCCGGGTACAACTCCGATATCTAAAGCTCCGTACATGATGGCACCGAAAGAACTTGCAGAGTTGAAAGTTCAACTCTAGGAGTTGGTGGATAGAGGATTTATCCATCATAGTGTTTCGCCTTGTGGAGCACCTATTTTATTTGTGAAGAAAAAGGATGAGACAATGCGTATGTGTGTTGATTACATAGATTTGAATAAAGTCACAATCAAGAATAAGTATCATTTATCACGGATTGATGATTTGTTTGATCAACTTGCTGGATCTTCTATATTCTCAAAGATTGATTTGAGATCTGGATACTATCAGGCGAAGGTGAAGGAAGCTGATGTGATGAAAACAGCTTTCAATACTCGATATGGACACTACGAGTTTTTGGTTATGCCATTTGGGGTAACCAACGCACCGGCTATTTTTATGGATCTGATGAATATAGTGTTCAAAGATTATCTGGATCAGTTTGTGGTCGTCTTTATAAATGATATTCTGGTATATTCTGCTTCCGAGGAAGATCATGCCAGACATTTGAGAAGGGTGTTGGAGACTTTGAGGCAGCACCAGTTGTATGTTAAATTCACCAAATGTGAATTCTGGCTGAAGAGCATTTCTTTTCTGGGACATGTAGTGAGCGATGAAGGTATTTTTGTACGTTGATCCCCAGAAAATTCAAGCAGTTGCTAATTGGCCAAGGTCTACGACGGTGTTTGAGATACGTAGTTTCTTGGGTATGGTTGGATGCTATAGAAAATTTGTAAGAGGAATTTTCCTAGATTTCTGCACCTTTGATGAGGCTGACTCAAAAGTCAGTAGCTTTTATTTGGACACTAAAATGTGAAGCTAGTTTTCAGAGATTGAAGGATTGTTTGACTTCTGCTTCAGTGTTAGTACTTCCATCTGGTACGGAAGGATTTCAGGTATTTAGTGATGATTCACTTAAAGGTTTGGGCTGTGTTCTGATGCAGCAGGGTCGGGTAATAGCTTATGCTTCAATACAGTTGAAATCACATGAAAAGAATTATCCGACGCATGATTTGAAATTGGCCGCTGTTGTATTTTCTTTGAAGATTTGACGTCATTACTTGTATGGCGTCAGGTGTGAGATATTCACATATCATAAGAGTTTGAAGTATATATTCACTTAGAAGGATCTGCATTTGAGGCAAAGAAGATGGCTTGAGTTGATCAAGGACTACGATCTGTCTATTCAGTATCAGCCTGGTAAGGCTAATGTGGTGGCAGATGCCTTGAGTAGGAAGTCTTCTGGATTATCATGTGTTCAGCTCACTTCTGATGAGTATCTGATACTAGATATTGAACGATTACAACTGGAGGTGATTTTCTATACTAGTCCGGATTCTTGTATTTTGACTCATATGAATATTCAACCTTCTTTAGAATAGAAGATTCATGAAGCTCAGAAGTCAGACACTGAATATTTGAAGTTGATATATCAGATCGAATCTGGTAAGAAACATGAACTATGAATTTTTGATTATGGTATTATTTTATGTAAGAATAGGTTGTGGGTTCCTATGTTTGGAGATCTGAGGAAAGAGATTCTGCACGAATCTCATTATTCAGGCTATATCATTCATCCATGAAGTGGTAAGATGTATGGAGATATGAAAATCTTGTTTTGGTGGCCTGGAATGAAAAAGGAGGAGTTTGCTTCGAAATGCGAAGCCTGTCAGTTAGTAAAGGCAGAACATCAGCAACCAGGAGGTCTTTTACAGTTGTTGCCTATCCATGAGTGGAAGTGGGAAGAGGTGGCGATGGATTTTGCTATAGGTTTTTCCAGATCGAGGCAAGGGTATGATGCGATTTGGGTGATTGTTGATCGATTGACGAAGTCTGCACATTTTCTTCCGATCAGACAAACAGATCCGGTGGATAAGTTAACTCAGATATATGTGAAAGAAATTGTCAGATTACATGGTGTGCCAAAAATAATTGTATCTGATCGGGATGACAGGTTTACCTCAAGACTTTAGAGAGGAATTCAACAAGGATTGGGTACGAAGTTGTATTTCAGTACAGCTTTTCATCCGCAGACTGATTGACAGTTTGAGATGACTATTCGGGTATTGGAAGATCTTCTGAGGTTATGTGTTCTGAATTTTGGAGGCAGTTGGGAAGATCATATCCCACTGATAGAATTTGCATACAATAATAATTATCAGTCAAGCATTGGTATGGCACCTTACGAAGCTCTGTATGGCCGAAAGTGTAGAACTCCTTTGACTTTGACTGAGGTGTGAGATAGACAAGTAATGGGTTCAACTTTTATGGATGAAACTGTTATGAAAATCAATTTGATTAAAGAAAGATTGAAAGCTGCACAAGATAGACAACATAAATATTATAATCAGAAGCACAGATTTGTAGAATTTTAGATTGGTGACTTTGTGTATGTCAAAGTCAGTCCGATGAAAGGTGTTAACAGATTTGGAAGAGTAAGCAAATTCAGTCCAAGATATGTCGGACCTTTTGAAATCATTAAAAGGATTGGTAATTTTGCTTAGAGGTTGTTATTACCTAATCATATGTCTAATATACATAACGTGTTTCACGTATCCTCTTTGAGAAAGTGGATGTCTGATACTGGAAAGAAAATTTCTGTTGATGATGTGGAGATTCAGGAAAATCTGCAGTATAAAGAAGAGCCTGAAAAGATTCTGGCTTATGATATAAGAAAGTTATGAAGTAAATAAATTCAGATGGTTAAGGTTTAATGGAAACATAGAACAACAAGAGAGGCTACTTGGGAGAATGAGTCGGATATGAGACAATTATATCCGAGTCTGTTCTGACTCAGTTTTACTTTGGGAATATCGATGACGACATTGTTCTGAAGGTGGGGAGATTGTGAAAGCCAGATTTCCTTCCAGGTTCGTCCCAACGAAGGTGAGTTCGTCCGGGACGAACAGAGTAAAAATTGGTGACAGAGAGATTCATCCCAGGACAAAGGTAGGTTCATCAGTACGAAATTTGTCCAGAGAGCATCGTTTAGAGAAAAATAATTAATTTTCGTCACGACGAATGGAGTCCAGAGGAGATCGTCCCGGGACGATCGAGACATCGTCCTGGACGATCCTGTTTTATAAATATCTGAATGGTGTCATTTTGAAGAGAGAGAAAAGGGCAGGAGAGAGAGAAATGAAGGAAAGAATAGGAAATCCGCGTTTTGTGCTACTTCGGTCCGTTTTCGTCCGTCGCCGTAGTTGCAAAAGTTGACCAACTCGAGGTTAGGCACATTATGCCTTTCTCAATTTTCAGAAATGTGGATTTTGACGACTTTTCTGTTCAAATTCTATTTCCGTTAGCGAAAATCTGGTATCATTTCGTACTGATAAAACTTTTACCGCGTAACTTTTGGTATGTTATAAAGACTGTAATTTTGTATGTTTTGAGTATTTTCTGAAAGATTTTCACCGGGTATTTTGAATTCTACAGAGTTTTAATCGGATAACGAATTATTTGGATGTTGAAAAATATTGCTTCAGTACAATAAAAGTCTTGAAATGATATTTTCTACGATTTCTAGTAATTTTGTAATTTTATGAAATTGTGAATTTTGATCTATTGAATTTATGTTGCCTGCCGTTATACTCTTCGACGATATTCTGATACGAATTTGATGTGATTTGATGTTTGATCTGATTTGAATGATATCAAAAGGGAGTTATAAGAGGCCGAATCCTTTGGGATTCTGTAAGGGTCCGGGAATCTGAATAAAAACTGATATGATAATTCTGTATATCTGATATATTTTGGTGCTGTAAGCACAAGGGAGGCATAAGGGGTCAGAATCCTTTGAAATTCTATTTGTGTCAGGGAAGGGAGACATAATCGGCCAGAATCCGTTGAGATTATGTCTGGGTCAGGGATATGTGATATGTGATCTTATCTGCTTTGACAATGTGCTTTATGATTTGTACGATTCTGTGATCTGTGACTTGAAGAGAACTTTGATTTGAAATCTGATTTGAATAATTATGTTATATGAAATGAATTCAGTTCTTATGTATCAGTTATTTGATTTTTGTTCTGTATGAATCTCTGACCTCTGTCTGATATCATATGATTATCTGAATTTTGTACGATAAATGTTTTTAAACGCATTATGAGTACTTTGATATGAGGATTTCTGGAGATTTTGATTGACTAGTGTAGTCTTGCTGAGCTGTTAGCTCATTCTTGTTATCTGCGTGGTTTTTCAGGTTCTGTGAAAGGGAAGGATGTCTTGGATTAGCGGTTCAGTTTCTGATCTGAGATTAGGTATTTTTTTATACTTTTGATTTTTGTACAGTCATGACTTTTCTGTTCTGTTTTATACTTTCTGCTTAGAGCCATGCACTGTATTATACATAATTATTTTGATGAAAGAAAGTAGAAAATTATGGATGAACTTTTCTGTATATTTAGATGTTTATAGTGGCTCTGTGTTTTCTGTATGTTTGATTATTGGAAGAAAGTCTGAAAGCAAATTTTAAAGCTAGATCCTGGATTCATCCGTCACGACTCGACGCGACGGGATTTGTTCCGATCGGGTTGGGTCATGACAGAACAGATGCAGAAAACAATTCATTGCAGTTAGCAATGTATATATATTCTATATAGGTTGAAGCTGTTGTTTTCCAGTACTTAACAGTTCTTTGTGTTATCTAAAAGATATAGTTGAAGGTGGGGGTGCTAACAAGTTGAGCTGAACTCGATCTTGAGCTTGATTAATCAACTCAAGTTCAAGTTTGAGCTATAGTTGGAGCTTGATTAGGGGTGCAACCGAGTCAAGCCGGCTCACGAGTCGGCTATGGCTCGACTCGTTAATAGGCTCGACAAGTGATCAAGCTTATCAAGCTCGCACACAATTTCGAGCTCGATGGGTTTAACGAGCTGAGTTCGAACACCACGCTGCTCGATTCACGAGCTCACCGAGCAGCTCACGTAACTGCGGGTTCATAGCACGTTGGAAAAATGACTGCGGGTCTCATGCTTGCGGGAAAATGAAAACTATGTAGGCGGCTCGTTCGGGCAACAAAGGCGAAGCGAAAGAGGCGCTGACGCGCGGGCACATTAACAGGCTCAATTGCGGCTCAACGAGCTCAATTTCCCTTTGCCATGTCGAGCATCGAGCTCGAGCATCGGTATTGATAGTCGAGCTCAGCTCAACCACACCCTGACTCGAGCTCGACTTGACTCGTTGCACCCTAAGCTTGACTAATCGATCATGTTCTAGTTAGAGCTTCATCTTAATTCTATGAATTTGAATGGGCCATAGGGCTGATTTTTTATTTTGAAAGAGAGAAAATGATAAGAAAATGAGAAAAATATAAGGAAAAATAAGGAATAAACGTTTGATATAAGAATACTTTTTCACTCAAAATAATTTCAAAAATATTTTTCTATTGGTCAAATCCTAAAAAAACTCTCTGTATTAATCATTTTTCATTTGAAGATTTGTGGGAAAGCAAATGCTAAGTTTTGCTTTATAAAAATTTGTAAGTCAATCAGGTTTTTCATTAAGATTTTGGTTGTTACATCTGCAGATTATTTAAAGAAAATCTAAGTTATTTCTGCATTGTCAATCCAACCGTTCTAATCTATGTTGCAAACCATTTAATGGTATTTATGTAATCTCACTTTTTAATGGTATTTCATAAAGCTTAGCTTCTTCAAGTTTAAGTTATGTACAAAAACTTTCAAAAAATTATCTAAGTAATTAAGGTTTTGTTTGGAATAGATTTTGATACTTTTTTAATGTTTCTTAAGTGTTGAGTTGCAATTGGAGCATTGGGACTCTTACTTTGTTCTCTCTTATTAAATAGCTCTTAGTAGCAATCATTGATTTCAAGAGAAAAGAAAAACTCTATTTCTTCATTATTTTTTAGCAATTTCGTAGCGAACTTTAATCATAAATTCATATAAATACACAAAAATCTCAGAACTCAGAATCTCTTAATCGGAAGCCTAAGATCCCAATCAAAAAATGAGTGTTGATGCTCTGTATCTATTTCAAATTCTGTGCTCTTTTAATGTGATTACGTCGATATTTAGTAGAAAAAGTGATCGTTCATTGGACTGCAAAGGACGATTGTCGAAACCTGATGCGAATATGACAAGAGCATCGAGGAGATTGATAATTAATGTCAACTCGACTGAGACGTCACGATGTATAAATGAGAGCTTTTCATCATTTGCATAGATGTTTGGCATAAGCAATGATAATATGTTAAATTGGTATGAATATCAAACGATCAATTAATTCTACGACTAATTGTTAAATGTAAAATTAATTCCATCAGGATATTATGATCAACATATTACTCGACATCATCGGTTTTAATACCCTTAAATATGCTTTAAGATGAGTGAATACATAAATAATATATATTGCACTATAATCTAAAAGTAGATCTAAGATCTTTAAGCCCCGTATTAATCCACTTTCATATGGCATTCTTTTTTTTTGCATAAATCTAAATTGAATGAATGGTGATGATGAATGTATTAAAAAAAAATACATAATTTAATTCTCATAGGCATAGATAAAATTATGTAACAAATAGAACCGTTAAAATTAAAAATTAATTTGCAGAATAAAATTCCATTTTAGAGTGCCAAAAATTCAGTATGGACCGAAAGCATAAAGCTCTTCATGCGCCAAATCCCGTGTTGACGCGCTTGACTAAGTCAAGCCATCCGCGTTGAAGAACGCTCCTCCCGTTAGCAAAATTTATAAAACGAAATAAAACATTAAAAAATGTTGAAAAATAAATATCAAATTCACTATTTATTTGAGATAATTAAATGTATGAATAATAGAATCATTTATATATAAAAAAATAAATTTAATAATTTTATATGATTAATTTAGTTTAAAATCATAACTTTTTTTTATAATATAAGAAAATGAACAATTTATTTTAGATTAGAAAAAAATAAAAATATTATCTTTTTTATTATTGTTATTAATAAGGAATTATTATTATTTTATATGAAATAATGAGTTTTAAGATACAAATTAGATAGGTACAGATTGAGAATCTAAAATCTAAATAATATAGCTCTTTCAAATTATTTATTAATTAAATTAGTTTAGTTGCTCTATACAAATGTTGTGAAAGTAGGTAGATTATTGTATATGATGTTTATCTTTTGCTGCCAAAAACCAACATGCATTTATAAAATTTATGACATAAAAAGTTGTTTTTTATGTGAAAATTCTATAATGAAAAAGGATCCCGTGTTTAAAATGAAAATACAAGATCTATATTTTTTATATTGGAAGAAGACAATGATGAGGTGGCTTTTTGTGCACCACATCATTGGACTTCGTTGCTAACAACCCTTGGTCTGTTGCGTTTCTTTTTGTCGGGAGCCTGTTAAAGTTGGGCAGTGAGATGTTGCTGTTGGTTATCCTCTGTTTTGGTTTGGGCTAGCTGCCTCCAATGGATGGTCTTTTCTTGACTTTCGGGTTTGTAAGAAGCCTCAAAATGCCACTCCTGAGTTTTCAGAGCTGTGCCATACTTCATTACACCCTTTTTTCTGAAGCTTCATGTTTGACCCTCTTTGCAGCCTATATTAGCTGTAATGACAATTAATGACATGATGTACGATATGTAAGATTGGAGACCATTTCGTTCTTCAATATGACATGATGTTTCAGGTTATTTCAAGCGCTGATTTGAGGCTCACTTCAAGTTAAATTTTGGATTATTTTGTCTAGTATTGATGGGTCGATCCGTTTTCGTCGATACATTCGCTCTCGACTGATAAGTTTGTTGAAAGTATAGTTGAGGTGATCTTTAATTTAATGTATGGAGTTTCTATTCAAATTATTGCCACGGAGATACAATACCAAAATGTGATTTTTTAGGGCATACACTAATAAATATGAATAAAAAATAAATGTATGGCTTCTTGATCAATTTATATCAAATTATTTATTCCCAAATTAGTTAATTTGATTAAAATGTAATAATTTAAATAATATATACATTATATATTTGCTGTATATCACTTAAATTTTATATTTTATTATTTAACTTCCAATAAGGTTAAATAACATAAATATCAATAATTATTAATTTTTTCTATGATTGAAATACATATTTTCATATATATATATATATATATAATTATATATATATATATATATATAATCATCTTAAATTTAATTAATATTTATATATTAATTTATATTAAAATAAATACAAAATATTGCCATATATTTTGACGGATTCAGCGGTAAAGCTCTGGCGGTCCACGATTTTCTTGTCATTCTTCTGCTGTAAATTTACCTTTTTTACCATTAATTTTCAAAGGAGAGAGACGGAGCGAGGGGTTGTCTTCGAAATCTCTTCATCTCCACACTCCTTCAAAGAAAGTCCCTTCCTTTGACCGATCCCCTTACCCGCTTTCCACAAACCTTCGCAGTTGGATCCTCTCTCTCGAGATTGAGAGAGATTGCTTTCGTGGCGATCAGTTATATAGATTGATGATTGCCTCTCACTCGCCGTGTTCTGAGGAGGGAGAGGATGGGCTCCTGCTTCTCGACCGCAGGCAAGGCAACAGGCGGCGCCGCCGCCGGCAACCGGGAGACGGCGATTTCGCTCCCAGAAGCGAATGCTGGACTGGAAAGCGTACAGAAAAGTCAGCACGCGCAGAAGCAGACTGAGTTGTCTGATGATAATCCGCAGCCACAGCATCAGCGGGAGGGGAGGGAGAGGGAGAGGGAGAGGGAGAGGGAGAGAGAGAAGGAGAAGGCGGCCGGTGCCGGGCATAAGAGGAAGGTGAGCGGGATCGTGCCGTATGGGAAGAGGAAGGATTTCTGCTATGCGAAGGATTTTGATAGCCGGTATGCGATTGGAAAACTCCTAGGTCATGGTCAATTTGGGTATACCTTCGTTGCGACTGACAGGGCCAATGGAGACAGAGTGGCGGTCAAGAGGATCGAGAAGGCTAAGGTAATTCGAACATATTGGTTCTTGCTCTTCAAACAATAGATTTGATATTTTTTTGGTCTCTTTACATGTCTTTCTATTTTGATTAGAATGAAATTGTTTACATACTTTCTATGCTATTGGTTTTTATTGCCACATCTTACACCTCAACCAAGAGAGGGGCTGACCATCTTAGGAGTAAGATGTGGATAAGATCCTTATCTCTTCCCCTTATCCGCCCTCCTTAATTATCTTTATAATACCTTACCATCTCTTTTATATTAGTTTCCGCTTATGTTGTATTCATATAAGATAAGACTTCTATAATCTATAAAGAGGAGGGCATTCAGGATGTTTGAATTCAATTTTTGAAAATCAAATTCAAAGTTCTTCTTCCCTGCAAATCCTATCTTTTATCTATCTAATAACTTCCTCTACACACACATAATAAGAGATAGCCAAAGGAGAAGTCAAAAAGTATAAGTAAGATAATTTAATCATCAAGGTAAGATTTAATTCTAGTTTATATTTATCCTTCATTTGGATCTTTTCAAATTGGAAATCTTTAATAAGTAAAAGTATAAGCAAAAGAATTTTATCATCAAAGTAAGATTTAATTCTAGTTTATATTTATCCTAGTTTTGATCTATTTCTCCATGAATGTAATTTTTTTATAAACCCTAAGTCCATCGTTCTCCAATATAATCGCATTTGGGGAATTCAAAAGTTTAATATGCACTATGCTTGTCAATTGAACAAGTGTTAACATAATAGATTAATCATTTATAATATTCATTTGCATATTTCATCTATTTCCTTATAAATAATATATAATTTTAGACTTAGAATATGCCATATGTGGATGTCCAGGTTCATTTATCAGCATAAGATAGTTGATTGTTTAATCACACATCATATCTAATTTGATCGTGACACGACCCTTGAATTATCATCCTAAAGTTCAATAGAGCCTTGGTGTATGTCATTATTTTTATTAAAAAATGATTATCAAGAGGTTGAGGGTCCATTTATCTCTTCGTCGCCCCACATGTAATGTCATCATAAACATATATTGCTTATCTATCCCACATAACATGATCTTTTTTAGGCTTATTGTATTTTCTTTATTGAACATTTCAGCATATATATTATTCATCTCAAACATGTCAATCAACTATGTGCATTAATATTTAAATCAAAATCACTACTTGTCCCACTTATAAGATACACATTTTTATAAGATGATAAAATACTCATAATATTTCAAATATGTTCTTGCATAATTTAAAATTAATACGGGGTCATTTAATCATGAATGATAGGACATAAACATGCATTTTGCAATATAAAGACTTTAAAATACATTGCTTACATGCAAGTCTAAACTACTTACAAAATTTATGTGGAAAAGACAAAAGCAAATTTGCTATCTGAATTAGAGCTTGAGTACTTTATCCAACTAAAGATTGATAATAGGACAAGCTTCCTCACATTGATCCTATGGAATCTTGCTCTTTTGTAAATAATCTATGAAATATAAATTTCTAATTTTATTAAATTTTCTAACTTTGAATTGAAATCTAAACCAAAATAATCTCAAAGTAGGTGCACATTCAAATTTCAATGCCTATCAACCTCAAATCGAAATAGTTTTATAAAATTTTGATTTTTACCTTACAACCTTAACTCTTCTTCCTTGATCCCTATCATCCCATCGACTTTCTTTGCCTCAGCTCTTTGTTAGCTTATTACGGGATGGGAAAAATGAGGGCGAAGTGCACACTATTGCTTTGGGTTTATGTGTGTGTGTTTGTATATATAATGTAATTATAAGTATTATTAAATTAATATACTTATCTATGTATTAAAAGTATCTCTTTGTTAGCTTATTATGATTATATATGTTGGAGTAGCTCTAGTGAAGATAAGATTAAATAGAGTCGCCTTAGATGTTTTGGTCATATAAAACGACAGCCTTTTGATGACCTGATTTGGAGAGTAGATGTATTAGATTTTACCTTTGTTAAGACGTGTAGAGGTGTCTCTAAAAAGATTTGGTTAGAAAATATTAGAAATGACATTTCTTTATTGAATCTAAATGAGAATTTGACTCTTAATCGGACACAACGGAGAAAATGATTCATGTAGCCGATCCCACATAGTGGGATAAAGGCTTGATGTTGTTGTTGTATATATGTATTAAGAGATATCAACCATTTCTTATTCAATCCTCCATTCAATGCTGGGATTAAAGAAATTCCATTAATCTTTTTGCTAATGAAAATTGCTATTAAGGCATTTTAGGAAAATTAATTTAAATTATAAATAAGCTAATGTGTTAATATATATAAATATTCCTAATAAATATAGGATTTCATAAAAATAGTTTTACTCATTTTCATGAGCTGTGAAAATTAGGGTATAAAATTTTTAGAACTTTATACACTTTTGAGTATCACATATTCTTAAAGGTCATTAGTTCCTTCTGATTAAATAACATCCGTTTTTAACTTCATCCTTGTTTACTTAGTATTTTAAAGATAAAAAAGTATTTATGATTTCATTTTTTACCACAGATGGTTCTTCCGATTGCTGTCGAGGATGTAAAGCGTGAAGTAAAGATACTCCAAGCCCTTAAAGGCCATGAGAATGTTGTCCACTTCTATAATGCATTTGAGGATGATAATTTTGTGTATATTGTTATGGAGTAAGTGTTCTTGAATACTTTTATTTGGCAAAATAGATAATTTGACAGCTAAAAATTGTTCATTCCTTGTTCTACTTCATTATTATTTTTTCAACTTTTGCACATATTTTAAAACTGTTGAAACAGTTTTTTGCTTCATATTAACTTAACATTTTAAATTTTTACAATGAAAGCCTGTATATTTAATCGGATAAATATTTTTAGATTGGTGATTGTTTCCGTGCTCTCTATGATCATTTATGATCTTGACATGCTTTTCTAAAGCTTCCCTATAAGTAGTTCATTAGAAAACACCTTTCCTTATGTGATGCTTGCCACTGTAAACGCTTTCTTAAATTTTCTTGTCAGTTATAACCAAAAGCTTTGAAATTTTTTGTCAAAGTCAAATCCATTGGCCTTTTATATAAATCTAAAGGTTCAACTTCAAGACGTGCTTTCTGTGGAAAAATCCAATTTTTTTTCACATATTGTGTCAAATTCTGCTTTCTGATCTGGTATTCTGTTTGTTTTTTTTTTTCTTACCTAAGGCATCCATTATTGAACCGTTAAATGTCTTGTTTACAAGATCATCTAAGCTTCCATGGTTAAAGTATGAGTCTTCCCTCAGATTTTTGCCTGTTATTTACTTTTGGATATATGGGAGTCTACAAACTCGAATGATCTTCTTTAAGGTTGGGAATGACATCGTTATCATGTTCTTAAAACAGATTGTGCGAGGGTGGTGAACTACTTGACCGGATATTAGGCAAGTAAGTACATTCGTTTAGTTTTACAATGCTACCTACCATTGTTCTTGGATGCATTTTAATATGTTCTTGGTCCTTGTGGCTGCTCATGTTTCTTTGAAGCGCCATCAGAATAATTCAATAATAATTGATGATTCTGAGAAGAAATTTTGATTTTAAGCCAACTTTCTTTTCAGGAAGGATAGCAGGTACACAGAGAAAGATGCCGCTGTTGTAGTAAGACAGATGCTCAAAGTTGCAGCAGAATGTCATCTACATGGTCTAGTACATCGGGACATGAAGCCTGAGGTAAGGTTCTAGTAATTCAGCAGTGTTTTTAGCTGAAAATAAGGCTTCGTTTGGGACTGTTTTCTTTTTGCTTCTTAAAGCAGCTTTTTAGTACAATTTCTTTATTTTGTACTAGAAAGTTGCTTTGAGAAGCAGAAAGAAAGTCATCCCAAACGAAGTCCAAAATATAGTTTACCTGCTATATGGGACATCGAACTTTTTTTCTTTTGACTCAGAATTTTCTTTTCAAATCAACCAAAGATGATTCTCCTCTAAAGGCTACTGACTTTGGCCTCTCAGATTTTATAAAGCCAGGCATGTATTGATCTCTTTTAAACTGTAGCATGTTTATGACTCTTAGCATACCTGAAGAATACACATAACTCATAGTTGAGAACTGGCACCATGCAGAGAAGAGATTTCACGACATTGTTGGTAGCGCTTATTATGTTGCTCCCGAGGTACTGAAACGCAAATCTGGACCCGAATCAGATGTTTGGAGTATAGGTGTCATCACTTACATTTTATTATGTGGGCGTCGACCATTTTGGGATAAAACTGAAGATGGGATTTTCAGGGAGGTAATGTGTTTGAAATTTTTGTACTACTTTTTTTTTTTGTTATAGAAGATTTTGTTTATTCGTCATCTTCTGTGTGTGGCTAAGTTTACATGGGATTGAATGACTAAATATAATGCCTACCTTAAATAGAATGAATAGGGCTAATAAAGTTATGATGATGCAAGTACAGGTAAAGAATGCTTATTCTTAAACGCCAAGGAGGTCTCTATTAAGGATGCAATCGCTGATGCTGCGAGGTCCTGAGAAAACCTAAAAATGTGAACTTCTGCTCTGGAGTGATTCTTCTATTATGCCATCTGTCTTGTGTTAACTCTCTGAGTGAACTTCTCCTTATGCCGATTCTAATCTATAACCTGTGGTTTTGAGCTGATTATTAACATTATATTTGTTCAGGCTTGACTCTGATAATATCTACTAAAAACTGTTGATTCTTGTTAATGTTTATACTCTCGTCGCAGCTAGTTTTGTACTAATCCTAATGAAGGTTTGTCCAATTATGATTTCGTTTGAGACAACTTTCTTATTGCTTCTTAAAGCAACTTTCTAGTACAAAATTTTTTGTACTAGAAAGCTGTTTTAAGAAGCAGTAAGAAAGCCGTCCCAAACGAAACCTATGTTGTAAACGAACCATTGGAATGCATGACTGTTGATTATAAGGTTTGTCATTACCCTGCTTACTTGAATATCATAGCATGGAATGGAATGTCCGAATGTACCTTAGTAGTTCTCGATTGCAATGATGATAAATCACCATGTCCTATGCACATCTTAGGCCTTGTTCAGTAATGCTTTTTGCTGCTTTGTTGCTGAAAGATCTAGCATATCAGGTTTTTTAGTGAGGGAAACATGCAACATAATGTGCACTGTTGTATGCAACCCTCTCTATGGCTTAATCACCATGGAAAACATACTTGTAAAGCAACTCGTCCATCACTATCCAAATAGCAAAGACTTAAACTCGTACAAAACAACTCAATACAAAAACATTTCATGTTATAAAGAAAAAAAAAGAAGATAAAGAATAGAATTAGCAGACGAAGCTGTATATTTTGTAGAAGAAATTTTGGGGTTTTTTGGCAAATAAGTAGAAAAAATCATAAGCTGTTTCTGTGTTTTAAGTTGTGTTTATGGCTTTTAATGAAGCACTTTAATATCTGGTAGAAAAAGTGCTTAAAGGACATAAATATGTATTCTGTTGTTTGATAAATAGAGTTCTTATATGTAGCTGTTTATTGTAAAATGACCTAAAAGGTTTAGGAAGTTATAAGAAGCTTTAAGAAAAGTGATGGTAGTTCTGCTCCAATTGGTTGGGATAATGCTAGTGATGATGATTATGATAGACATGCATGTCAAACATGTTTATTTCAATAATCTTAAAATGAACGTTGGAACGATGCCGTGGGGGTAATTTTCTTAAAATAAGAACATAAGTTTTATAAGCTGTTGAAGTCAATAACTTCCAAACAGAGTAAATTTTCAAAATAATTCTCAGATTTTTTTGGTGCTTGCATTTTAATCTTAGATTATTTATGTATTCAATTTAGTCCCTCAACTCACCAAATTTAATGTTCGTCCTAAATGGAGGTAATTGGAAATTTTAATGTCAATCTCACTATTTAATACCAACTCAAATTAATGAGATTGATTCAACAAAGTCTAAGACGCCTTCATGAACAGTTTCTCTCCATCAATTTTCATCCAAAGAAATGAGAAAATTGATAATAGGACTAAATTGGTTTAAATTTGGTAGGTTGAAGGATCAAATTAAACGTTTGAAAATTTCTAGGATAAAAATGACGACAACTAACAATAATTTAGGAACCATTTTGATACTTTACTCTTTCCAAACACAAAAAGATCAGAATTTATAAAAAGCATGGTTGGACTTCCTTACTAATACTCGTTATAAGGAACTCTTTTTTAACATATTGTTCAAATAAGGTAATTCATTTTCTCAATATTTTTATTGCTGTTGGTTATGTAAAGGTCTTGGAGATGGTGAAGTTACCTTCAATCTGACTTTTCCTTGTTGATATCCTAATTTTCATAACTTAATAAAAGTTGAATAATGTTGATTTCACTTTTGGGCTTTGGCTTGATATACTAGCCCATCAACTAATCTTTGCTGTTATAATTTTCATGTTGTAATGGAAAAGGCTCTTATATGCCATTTCTTGCTTAATTTTAATTGAATATTCTCCTTGTTCCCAGGGTTATCCTTATAATTTGCGGCTTTCATGAACTTGAAGAAGGAGATAGTGTTTTTATTCTCTTTTTATCTGGGTGTTTTTGGTAAATCATACTTGAAGCTAGCACAAATATTTTATTTTATTCATTTATGATTCTTTTCATGATGTATTCTCAGGTGTTGAAAAATAAACCTGATTTTAAGAGGAAGCCCTGGCCTAGCATAAGCACTAGTGCAAAAGCTTTTGTTCAGATGTTGCTAGTGAAAGATCCTCGTGCAAGGCTGACTGCTGCTCAAGCCTTATGTAAGTTTATGTTTTGGAAGCTATGATTCTACAGAACATACTTTTATGCTTCGTTTGGGACGGTTTTCTTACTGCTTCTTAAAACAGCTTTTGTGTACAAAAAATTTAACTTTTGTACTAAAAAACTATTTTAACAAGCAATAAGAAAGCCGGATAGTGCATGAATCAGTTGATAAGGGAAGATAAATGCTGGCATTTCTTTGACAAGCCATGCTTAATTTTTTAACTGATTCTTCATGTTATTTTTCATAATTAGCGAGTTCAAGGGTTTAAATCTCCTTGAAATGGTAATTCTGAATTATACTTTTTATCTTATTTTTTGTTTGCAGCACACCCATGGGTGAGAGAAGGGGGAGATGCGAAGGAAATCCCCTTAGATATATCTGTTTTATCTAATATGCGCCAATTTGTTAAGTACAGCCGTTTAAAGCAGTTTGCCCTAAGGGTAAAACTTTATCACCATTATTGCACACGTAAAGTTCTATTTTAAATACATTGCCAATATATTCTGAGGATTCCATGCCCATGATTTAAACAGGCTCTAGCAAGTACGCTTAATGAAAATGAGCTAGCTGACCTACGAGACCAGTTTGATGCAATTGATGTTGATAAAAATGGTGCAATCAGTCTTGAAGAAATGAGACAAGTAAGCCTTATTTATTGCCGTGTGCTATGAGAAATTATTATGTGCGGTGTCCGAACGTAGAGGATCTTCCGGATTACTGGACGCACTGCGTACGCTCTACCTACGCTTTGCTTACACTCTGCGTATTTGTAAATACGCAGCAAATCCTCACAATTAATTATTTGCTGCTTATTTACTACGTATCTATAAACACACAGAGCTTACACATAGGGTACGCAGTAATCCAGAAGATCCTCTGCGTTCGGACTCCGCACAAAATAATTTCCTGTGTGCTACAGCTTTCCGAGTTCTTTGCCTCTTAGTTATAATGTGTTCCATATGCTGTTGATAATGCTATGTTTTATGTAAGAAACTAAATATGAATTTTGAAATGGTTTAGCTTCTAGTTTGACTCCTTTCGATTGTATCATACTTGAAATTTGTACTCAAGGCTGTTTATTTTTAACCTTCTATTGTTGCCCATTTGATTATTACTTTTTTTATCAAGAGAACAATTACTTTTAAAATGCTTCTTTTAGTTATTCCTGTAATGTTAAGTCATCTATTCTCTGTTTCATTTCATCTTCTTCACTCTCACCATGCTTGTATTATGTTCACTTAATTCAATGTGTTAGAGGGATAATTTGTCAGTTTTTTCTCTCTGATTGTTTGGGCCATTGGCTGAATTCTCTTAATCTCTTTGTAGGCCCTTGCAAAAGATCTTCCATGGAGAATGAAAGATTCACGTGCTTTAGAAATTCTTCAAGCTGTAAGTTGTCATTCTTCATTCCTCCTATCACTTATTGGTTCATTGAACTATATTTTATTTTGATATGAAACTTTTTTTTCCAGCAATTGGATTTTCTTAGTGGTTTGCTTGGCATATGAATGCTGGTTAAAAAAACTTCACACCTTTAGAATAGTAATCGAACACATTTATGAATTTACTTTTACATGTAAAAATGAGTAATAATTAAGCTTCATCTTTTTAAGTTCAATTAGAGCTTTAAATGTAGAGAGAGAGAGAGAGAGAGAGGGGGTTGATGCAGGACTAAATATGTTTTAGATGAATGAGATAAAACTTGCATGATTTAGATAGGAGTAAATAACAATTAAGACTGTTAGCTACTAAACGATCATAGAAAACATACGAGGGGTAGCTACGCTTAAGCCAAATCACATGTGAAGAACTTGAATCATCAAAGCAATTAAGAATCTCAATAAAATACGAATTAAATAGTCATTCAATAAAAATCCCTACGTTAACAATGAAATTAGAAACATAGAAAGTAAAACTCAATTCCTATGATTACTAAGCGGAGATAGAGGGCGAGGCACGACTCCTTGCGATTGGATCACCACCTACAAGATTAGAGAAGTTCACCCTTGTTGATGCCCATAAACAATTTGCCACTAGACGTTGGCAAGTTGTTCGTCGATGGCTTCAGAAAGTGTGAAGATGATGCGATCCAAATATTCTTCGATGGGGTTATCGACCTCCGGGTTGACGTCGAAGAAGGTTGAGTGGAGAATATTGACATTCCCTTGCTCATCGTAAACGAATCATGAGTCAAGATCGGGATCGGTCATTCATCGGTTTCAAAGGGTTGGAGTGTTGAAGACAATCGTTGTTACTTCCTTGAAGGCTCCTATTGAGAGGGAGGAGTTTATCTTGAGAGTTCAAGAGGGAAAGATGTGGCAGACCAAGGGTATGGGTGTGAAGCAAGACTTGGGTTTAGATTTTAGAAGAAAAGAGGTGGAGGGAAATCAAGCAACTGTTTCCCCAATTAATCGTTTTAGTTTGGAAAGGATTTGGGTGTGTTTAGGAAAGGGTGGGGGCGGCTAAGAGGGAATGAAAGTGGATTTGAATTATTTCCCAAAGAGGAATAGCTTGAAGTTGGAAAGTAATTAGGAGGTGGGGAACCAAGGAGGGGGCCGGCGGCATGGAGAAAGAGAGAGAGGGGTTTGGGGAAATAAAATCAAGCCTTCTTTAATTGGATTATTAAATTAGAAAGGCCCTAATTAATTCCCAATTAATTTGAAAATTCAAAGGGATGAAATTTGGTAACTTTCCTAAAATATGATTGGTATTTTAGGTAACTTTTCAAATTCAAAAAGATTTGAATTTGTAAAGTAATTGAGTTGCCTAAAAATATTAAAACCCAATTAGAAAAGATGTAATTGCAAGCATTAATGGAGGGAAACCCCAAAGGGGGCCGACGGCTTTGGCTAGAGATTTGGTTGGGGAAAAGGCCGGTGATGGGGTGGAGACTTGGGTTAGTGGGCCGGTGGTGATGTGGGGAGGAGGGTGGTTGTTTGAGGTGGTGGTGGTGGGATGAGCCAACGGGTGGGAACGTGGAGAAGGGCCGTCGGCTTGAAGTGGTGGTGGGGGGCGGGGTGGTGATGGACCGGCGGGCTAGGGTGGAGAAAAGGAGGAAGATGAGATACGATAAACTAGCCGCGAGCCTGGACTATTCCAAGGTTGACAGGTGATACGATTCCCTCTCCAAGGGTTCTCTCTCCAAAACGCTCCCAAGCTCTTGCAAGAACTCACAAGGCAGGAAATTTTATTCTTCATTCATTAACCATAAAAATAGAACATAAAGGCTATGTATAGCCTCATACAAAAGACTCAAAAATAAAAAACGACGATGCCCTTTGGCCTTACACATGACCACCCTTAAGTAAGGGATAAAAAGGAAAAAAACAACTAAAGCAAATACAAACATAAATAAATAAAAGACAAATATATATGACAACTTAAAAATATATCGGCGCGATCGTGGTTGTAGATCGGCGGTCACGGCTCTGATAGACTTTCCAAGCTCCGATGTCCCCATCAGAGGTATTATGAAGCACCATATTTATAGAATAGTGTTGCTATCCATAAAATACTAATAATGTCTATATTGACCATTACATAAGTAACGACAATAAAACCAGCAAAAATAGAGACAACTAAGAGATAAATACAAAGCAATGACCTAAAGAAATCTACTAATAAAGCTATTAGCGCAATTTTAATAGGAGTCCATAAATTTTCATAGTTGTGTAGTTTCATTTGAGTGCAAGCTTTCGCATTGTTGCTTCCATTTTTTTTTCATGCTTTGCTTCTTATGGTGATATTAATTCATCTTTATTCTCCGTAACACTGAGTGCAATTTTGGTACAGATTGACAGCAACACGGATGGACTGGTAGATTTCTCTGAATTTGTTGCAGCAGCTTTGCATGTTCATCAGCTAGAGGAGCATGATTCTGAGAGGTGGAATTTGCGCTCTCAAGCCGCTTTTGATAAATTTGATGTAGACAGAGATGGATATATCACTCCTGAGGAACTCAGAATGGTAACATTCAACCTGGAATTTAATAATCATGTTCTGAATTGTTTCATTTTTAAGTGTTACAAGAATCTTGTATTTCTTTGAACCACCTCTGCGATTTTAGCCTCCAACTATCTTTTAGATCTTTATCAAACTTAGATGTTAATGATTATTTCATAGCCTATTAACATCAGCAGGAAAAAAATTTCTTCAATTTTTTTCATTACATATAAAAAATACCTTAATATTTTATTATTTTTGTCATATATTTTACAGCAAATATCTTCAATATTTTTTTATTTGTAGATAAAAATAACATAATTTTATCTCATTTAAATATAATATAAATGTCACATCTCAATTTTAATGCTCATTCTAATAGGAATTGGGTCTGGATATCCTAACCCGATATTTTTCTGCATGAATATTTGCGGAGACTAATGTTTCTTGTTTTTGAAGTTTAGAATATAATTCATAGAGATTTAGTCTTTGCTTGGGATGGCTTTCTTACTGCTTCTTGAAGCTACTTTTTAGTACAAAAATTTTAATTTTTATTCTAGAAAGCCACTTCAAGAAGCAGTTGGGATGGCTTTCTTACTGCTTCAAAGGCTTTGTTTGGGATGGCTTTCTTACTGCTTCTTAAAGCAACTTTAGAAAACTACTTCAAAAAAAATAAGAAAGTCCTCCCAAATGAAACCTTAATTATGTATTTTTGTTCATCATAAGAAGAAGAATTTTCATTTTCTATGCAGCACACAGGGCTTAGGGGTTCAATTGATCCACTATTAGAAGAGGCAGACATTGACAAGGATGGAAAGATCAGTTTATCTGAATTCCGCAGGCTTCTAAGAACTGCAAGCATGGGTTCCCGCAATGTCCCCAGTCCATCTGGAGCTCGGAGTCATCAAAGGCCATAGAACTGTAAGCCATTGCAGAGGTTCTGAAAAAATGGACAAACTTACTATCTTCGCACCAAAACTGATTCGTAGCTGTTACTCATTGTGTGTGTAGAGTGAGATTGAGATAGATGGAAGAGAGAGAAAGTAACAAGCATTCAATGCTGTATCTGCTGGTTATTCTCCTTAGAAAAATTGGTCTTTTCAGCTCCCATAAGGTTGGTGAGTGCTTCAGAAAGCTGGTATATTCGTACGTAATAATATATCTTGTGAAGCCACCATGACAGATTTCTTGTATTATCCTCTTCTGAATGGTCTCCATTCTTTCTCTTGGCTGATCTCCAGCTTTCACAGGACATGTACAAGTAGCAAACAACAGTTATCAATGAAAAACTTGTTTGCAAACCATTCAGCTTGGGGTCTTTGTTCTTATTTCTCCTGATGTAAATTACATTTGTTGAAGCAATTGATTTTTATAATTTGGTTGTTTATGTAGCTCTCTTTTTTGTTGTTCCAGAAGGAAAAAGCTATGATGATTACTGATGGACCATGTTTATGTTCTTACTGGTTTTGTTTACCGTTTGTTGCAAAGGTAAAATTATTCTGTGTGGATATAGAAGCCGTTCAAAGGTGAATCAGAATACATCACGTTTCCTCTTTATTGTGTACCGCGACTGTGTATCCGCTGTGTACTGGTTGATGTGGCGCGTTCTGATTCGCCTCCGAATGATCCGGTATCCGCACAGAATAATCTCTCGTTGCAAAGACCTTTTGGCTGCTGGGACCTTAGACATGCACTAAGTAGAGGTTGTTGTGATCATAAACAATTTTTGATGTGATCCATTTGTGGAAGACCAAATTAGAGTTGGGTTCAGCTCATTTTGATTGTATTGGTGCCTAAATTATAATAAGTTAAAAAAAAAACCTTTTTTTTCCTTTTTTTTTTTTTTTCAAAAATGATATTATTCACTATCTTGAACTACATTTGAAATTAGAAATTTAACTTTATTTAGTATTTACCCTATAAAAATAAAAATTGGAGAAATATGCTCGATGTTTATTTTTTATGGATAAATATATCGAAAGTTCTCTTCGAATAGATAGTAACCTGGGCTTGCTTTCTGAAGTCAATGTTAGATGATTTGATTATTGTTTGATTGTAATTTCACTAATTTGAAGATGAATATTTTGTGATTGGAAGATCGTTCAATCATAGTATGAAAGTAGTGTGATCATTATTCAATAATGGACCCCAGTGATTCTTAGAAGGTTTGATTATTGTATAAAGATTACTCGGGTTTCGTTTGGGACGAATTTTTTGCTGCTTTTTAAAACAATTTTTTAGTAAAAAATAATAATTTTATAAAGTAGCAAAAAAGCTGTCCCAAACAAAGCCTCTGTTTTAATTTGAAAATTGTTTGATCATTTTTTGATTGTATATCCATGGCTGATACAATAGACAGTGCAATCACAACTACTATGACACAATATTACGCATTTTACATGATCGACAAAACGATCATGAGAAAATATAATATAATAGTCATAACATGGAGCGCAAAATTTTAAGAAAAGAAGCGCAACGGCTACAAAAAAGGGTTATGTAAACAAGGCTCAGTTAGGGTTAGAGCATGGTTGAATCATGATAGATACACCAAATATGTTCCAACACCTTGTATAAAGTAGACTAAAATACTAATACAAAAAAGTGTAATTAGAATGTATATAATACAATAGATTATGATTTCGTTTGTGATAATTTTTTTACTGCTTATTAAAATAAAATTTTTTAATAAATATTTTAATTATTCAACTAAAAATTTACTTGAAATAATAAGAAAATCATGCCAAACGATGCCAAATCTATAACAAAGAGTAAAATTAAGGCTTTGTTTGGGATGACTTCCGTAGTGCTTTGTAAAAAAGATTTCTAGCACAAAATTTTTTTAAACTAAACATTTTTGTACTTAAAAAATTATTTTAGAAAGCTGTAAGAAAGTTGTCACAAATGAAGTCTAAGGGGCTATTTGACAGCAGGATTTAGGCTGAAATTAAGGCAGATATGAGCGAAATCCATTCAAACAGCCTAAAAATGCAAAACCAAATCTCACGGCAAACGAAAGCCGCCGTAGGCGGAAAATTCCTCTTTTTGTGCTAAATCCCGGATTTCCGAAATTTTGTTTTTGTCGGATTTACGAAATCCATTAGTTCGAGAGGAAGAGTCTGCTCATTAAATCCGTTTCATAGCCAAACAGTTAGACAATATTTGATAGGATTTATTATGAGAGTTACCAAACAATTTTTAGAATTTAAACCCCTTAGAATTTCAAACTGAATTTAGAGGATTTACGAAATCCTTAAATCAAATTCCATGTGGTACCAAACAACCCCTAATAGTTGAAAAATTATTAGGTCCAGACACCAGACGTAGCTCTACATCCGGACGCCAATAACATGTTGCCACGTGCTCTTACTCTTTACTGTGCGGCCTGATGACCCAGACCCAGTATTGCTATGTATTGGCTGATTTGTGCATACTAGGGTATTGATAGGTATTGCTCGGTATTGGTCGGCAATAACGAGAAATATCAATCTGTCGAGACCAATATCTAGCAATACCAAGCAATACCTAACAATACCCCGGTTTTGCTAGGTATTGCTAGATATTGTTCTTGACAGAACTGTATTTCTCGTTATTGACAAAGCGATACCTAGTAATACTGAACAATACCTAGCAATACCGAGCAATACCTAGTAATACTCGAACATAACAATACCGGGTTCCGGTCTGGGTCAGGTCATTGGGCTGCACGGTAAAGAGTAAAAGCACGTGGCGTCATGTTATTGAGGTCCAGATATAGAGCTAAGTCCGGTGTCCGGACCAAATAGTTAGCCATATCTAATAGTCATAGATTACTATAGCAAATAACTTCGTGTTAGCGATTTGGGCTTTTGTGGACAAGCTAGAGAGCTCACTTAGGGCTGGAAACTCCGATCGTCATCGACTCTCACGGCAACCGTCGTCAACTCCGACGTTCCCACTTTCGATAGCTTCTTTGGACACAGTGGAGGTCAAGAACCCTAAATTGGATTCTTCTCCTACCGACTCTTCCTCTTCCTCGACTTCTATAGTCCTCGTACTTTGATGGCTGGCAATGTTATCAACCGAACCTCCAGCACGCCCATGAAAACTATTCTTCCCCCACAGGAGATCCTCGACGATCTATGCAGGTTAGTCGATTTCTCCGCTTACTATCCCGTTTTCCTCGTTTTAGATAATTTTCCGTATTTGCACATCAATCTCAGCGCTTTCTTTGATTTTTTGATGAACTTCTCGCTGTATGTTGGCACCTTTCTTCCATCGAGAAGGATTCTGCATTATTCGAAATTGAATGTTTCCGTAAACTTTCCCTCGCCAAACTTTAGAAAGCGAAGGCTTTACCACCAATGATACTTCCTCAACAAGGCTCCTGTATCAAGTCCCAAAGATTTGTAACTTTGATAGATAGTTCACTCTAAAACAATTGGCAAGGGGCGTGTCTACTCGTGTTAAAATTTATGCTTCAAATCTTATCTCAAATCCTAAATCATCTCAAATTCATGAGTCCTGGTGTTTAAACTTTTCATTTCAGGGGGGATCTCTGAAGTAACATATGCTAGCCTGATTGCTGTGAGAAGTACACAAGTATGAAGACGTTAATTTGTAAGTGATGTGTTACAAATTAACTCGATTGTAGTGAGTAGTAAGGAAGGTTTGATTATGATGTCACCCTAAGTTATGTACCACTTGTTGTCCCATTTTTTATGAAAAATGGGAAAGAGTTGATGATGTCTAAAATTAAGGCTAGATTTGCTACATGATATTTAAAGAATTTTAATGGGATGATAAGAGATATAGTGGAGACAACAATTAGAAGAAGAGTCAATGTCACTTGTATCCAAGGACTAAATGGAAAGGTAAGAAATTCCTGAATATTGGGGAAGTTTATAAGCTATTTTATGTATTATAAATGTCTTATTGAAGTTTTACTTAGTCTGTATGCCGATAAAGTTAAGAAAAAATATCTTGACCCTTACTCTAGCATGATTCTGTACAACAAAGAGTAATACGGTAAACTTATCAATGTTTGTGTATTAGAGGGCCTTGATCTTTGTAATGATATTAAATTTAGGTGTCATCTTAAGAAAGAAATGTTTGATGGTAGCCTTTTACGAGCAATTTGCTTTCGAAAACCCTCCAAAATGATATGAAATGCAACAATAAGTGATAAAAACGAGAACATTTTTCTAAACATAAGATAAAAATGATGAAAAATAAATCTCATAAAATTGAGTCATTAAAACATTCTAATATAATATTTAATGCTATAAATGTGGTTATTATGCTAATAAGTGCCTAGTCTAAAAGAAACTTAATGAGTTAAAGAGTTAGACCTTGATGAAGGATTAAGAAAAAAATTAATGTAATTCTTACTTAACTTTGAACAATGCGTTCCAAATCTACATAAATTTTCTCCATTAACCTAGAATTAGAGTCTGATTTAGATAACTTCTTAGACAAATGGGCACAGTTTGATTATTATAAATTCATAGTTGAAATGAATGTTTAATTACCTTAATAAAAAATAAAAAAGATAGTTTAAGTAAAGTTCTTACCCAAGTCTTTGATGACAAAGTCAAGAACAAAATACTTGATATTTTAGCTGAAAAAGGACACGTCTGAAGACTTTTAAACTTATAATGTTGTTGAAAGTCATAAAAATTTATCTAGTGAAAAGATAACCTCTAGTTGAGATTTAACACAAGAGATTAGTCATCTCGCTAACAAAATCATCTTGCTAATGAAAAATTCTCCTTGAAATAGGAACAATAACATAGTATAATTGTTTGGTTTGCCTTGAACTTTTTAACAATGACAAAAGAGAGACTTGTTATACTCTTATTGATGAGTCTGAATAAATAATTGTTGGTTTAGAATAACTTAACTCTTTACTAAAGGCTATTAAAAATTTCATTAACCTTGTAGATAGTAGTGTTGACATGAATTGCGTTCAAGAATGAATCATAATTTGAAATTTTTTGAAAAAAGTTCCCAGAGATTAACTTTAACTAGTGGAAATTAAATGAGTATTAAATAAAAATTGTAAAATGCATTTAGATTTCTACTTCATTTCTCTTTTTTAAATTTCTTTCACAACATATGATATTAGACACATCATTTCTAACTAAAATAATGCCTAACATCAAAATTGATAACACTAGAATCAAATAAGGAAAATTAAAAAAACAAATTATTTTTCAGCTTATCATTGATCCTAAAGAAATTATTTTAAATGTAATGAATAAAATTCAACCTAAAAAAATATAGCTAAATGTCCTTAAAGAAGAAGTTCAAATAAATAATATCCATGAAGAATTACATTGGAATTCCATCAAAACTAAAAATTTCCCTACTCTTATTAATAGTGCAGCTGGTATGAATTCCATTCATGGAGGGCTGAAGGAATCATTCCTTCCAAATATTTTGAAAAAATAATCCAAATATTAACATCAATTAGCTGAAATTAAATCAGTATTAAATAAAATTGTCAAATTCTATTAGTTGCAAATATGATATTTGTATTCTTACCCCATTTCTCTTAGAAAAAAAATCTTCCATAATGTATCATGCACACTATTTTTAATTTAAATAACTTGTACATCACAATTGATAACACTGGAATCTATTTAGGAAAATTTTAAAATCAATTTGTTTTTAACCTTACCACTCATGCTTAAAAAATGATTTTGAATGAAATGAATAAAATTCAGCATGAGGAAATGCTGTTAAATTTCCTTCAAGAAGAAACAAACTATCCACAGAAATTTTCATTTAGATTCCATCCAAAGTAAAATTTTGAATATAATAAAAATTTTTAATAATGAGATTTGTGGTGATAACCCTCATATATTTTGGAATAGGAAACTCATTGTGTTTCTCTTCCCCACGAAGTCAACTTCAATGAGAAAAACATTCCTATTAAAATTGTACTTTGCCAGATGATTAAAGATTTAGAGTTTTATAAAATGGAGATCCTTGATCTTCTATCCAAAAGGCTTATTTATAAGTCTTAGTTCTAATGGAGTTGTATGACATTTTATGTTATGAATGCTGTTGAAATAGAAAAAGGAAAACCTTGTTTACTTATCAACTATAAACCTCTCAATAAAGCCCTTAAATGGATTCACCATCTGACATTGTGATGCCTATCATCTCTTCAAAATTTGATTTAAAGTTAGGACACTGATAAGTTCAAATTAACGAAGAAGATCATATAGATCAATTCTTACTGCTCCTTTTTGGTCATATGAATGATGATCAGTTTGATGTTTGTTATATTTTTTTCATCATTATTTTGAACGAAACCGAATTGTTTGATTCGGCTCAACTTTTATAAAATTAACAATCTTCTTTCGCTTTTAAGAAATTTGGTTTGATATGGGTTGATTTGATCGGTTTGATGTTTTTTTTTATTATTATTTTTTAATTTTACTCAATGCTTGAGAGCATGCAAGTAGATTTTACATTAATAATGAGGCATGGTGGTGAAGTTAGGAGATATAAAATATTATAAAGGAATGAAAATGTACTTTTAAAGTGTGTCAAAATTGAGTATCTACGGCTTCTTGCGCGATTACGAGGAAGTCGGAAATCTTGTAAATAGGATAATGAGCAAAACAAAATTTATAATTTTTGATAATTTATATAATAAAGTAGATATTAATGAATGAGGAAATAAGGGATATAATATGGCTAAGGCAAGATATAGTCAATCTATATAAATTATAAATTTAAATGCATTGAACTTAAGATCTTAGTTAAAGATGAAGCCATTAAAGAAAGGGAAAAAAAATCTTTGATAAATTATTTAATAAAATTTTAAGAGAATAATTTTTTTTGGAAGAGTACAAAGAACAAAATTAAGATATATATATATATATATATTCATAAAAGTGAATTGGAGATATGAAGATGCATAATATTAAAGCTTTATCTCCGGCTATGATAGATGTTTAGATTTGGAGAGTAATTTGTAATATTGCAATATGTTGTTAACTATGTTAATGTTGAAAATTCTATTTGTTTTATGCTATGAAGATCTACTAAGGGTATGATTTTTTTGCTGGGGAAATAGATGAAAAAAAGGGAAGAGTTAATAAAGGATCTTTATAATATTTCTATTGATCTTAAATTGGCATACAATCAATTACAACGAGAACCGATTTGATATGCATTAAAAAATGTGTTAAGAGTATTTTGGATTTATTAAAGATATATATTACAATGTTGAATAGTATTAAAAATAGTTGTAGAGTTATTAGGGAGTTCCTAATCATAATCGATTGACATCAATGATCAAAATAAAGTCCATTCTTTTTTGTATTTTGTATGGAGATCCATAGAAAGGATATTTAAAGTGAGGAATCTTGGTGTATGCTTTTTATAGGTGATAGTTGTAATAGGTGATTCCAGATTAAAATAAATGAAAAATTAGAATAATAGAGAACCTTAGAAGATAAAGGGATTAAGATTAGTAGAATAAAGATTAAGTGCATGCTATGCTATTGTTATTTGACATTTTGTTAGTTGTCATTCAAGCAATCATTTTCCATTTTACATAACTTAGCTCCTTAAATAACCTGCTTGAGATTTCATGATGATAACATTGATTTTTAACATGTCACGTGGAAGGCACATAGCCCCTGTTTCCAAACTTTGCAACCAACTTTGCATGACATAATCTTTCGTCCAAAGTTTTTGTTAGCTTCTAATGTCATTTGATCTGATGTTACATTGATTTTTATATGTGTATGTTCTCTTTTCTTATTGTGGCCTGCAATTTTTAGCTAGATACATGATAGGGGAAGTTTGCATATAAGTTTCGTATTTCACAACTTTATGGTTAGATTGTTTCTTGCTGCTTTCAAATTCCTAAAGATTTACACCTGAATCTAGTATTTTTGGATGACTACTGGAATGTTACGTCAACACCAAGTTCATCACATCAACTGGAAATTAGCCATTACTTATGTTCACTGTAATTTTATTGCAGCAAAGGTTTCATTGTTGTGTGTAGAATGAATCACTTAAATTAGGGACATTTGCGGATGCAAAATTAAGCCACTATTGACACAATGTTAACCAATTGGGTTCCTATGAAATTAAAATTTTAGCAACTTGACAATTTCTAGCAAACTTAGTCAATCACATATCAGAAATGCCTTAGATTTGTTGATAACAAGTATCAAGATAGTTACTATTTTAAATTTACATGCAAAATGTTATCCGACCAAAAAAATAGCATCATTACTTCAAAAAATATTCTGCAAAAAGGTTGATAGTACAGAAAACTATAACTAAAAGATGATTTCAAGGCTTCTCTTTTGGAACAAGTTCATTTTCATGCATCAGAGTTTAAGATGTTTTTCTTCTTTGTTATCTATTATAACTGAAAATTTTGTATTTCTTGCAGCCGGTTTGTTTTGAATGTTCCAAAAGAAGATCTGGAGTCGTTTGAGAGGATCTTTTTTCTTCTTGAACAAGCACATTGGTTTTATGAGGACAATTCAGTTGAACAAAATCCATCTTTGAAGTCTCTTTCCTTCAAAGAGTTTTCATCTTTGAGTATCCAGCTTATTCACTTTTTTTCTTCAGTAATACATTCTAATATTTTATCAGTTACACTGCTAGTGCTTATCATCTCTTTCTTTTGGCCCATATATGGAAATGCAGATGAATGTAAAATATATTGATTAAGCTTTACCCATATATGACATCATAATCTCACGTGAAAGCAGTCTAACTAAAGCAAAAAATTAAAGAAATGGATGTTAGTAGGATGTGGGCTGATTCATGAAGAAAAGGATGTCGAGATGATTGTAGATAACATAATCTATATTACCGAATTCTTGTCAAAGCAATGGTAATATCATTATTGATATACCATTTTATTATAGTATATGCGATGCTACTAATGCGGAAAACTTCATCATTTTTGTCCTGAGAAGCACTTTAAATGTAATCATGCTATTTATATGTGAAATGATTACTTATGAAGCAGTGTAAGAATGAGGGTGCTACATATGATATTAAATCTATTTATTACAAATATTTTTAAATGGCTTTTATCAATACTACCTTAGGTATATTCCTTCATTCTTAATCCTTTGAAACAGATTTTACTTATTTATCTAATCATCTAATCGATTATGCGTCTACATTTTGGTTTAATATTTTAAAATCATCTATGTCTATTTTCAACTATTTAATCTTTAATAGATACTGTCCTGACCTTCCTACATATTCATCTTAATATTTTCATTTTTTTCATGCTCAAATTAGCTTTCATTGAATTTAATGCTCGACACATGGATCCATGAAAATAACTAACCTGATTGTTGTTTTACTATATTTACCTTTAAGAATCCATAATATCCTTTCAGTTTCCAAAATTCTTCCAAATAAAAATTTTGTGGTCTATTTAAAGTCACATTCATTTATTTCTAAGTACATTAGTTTAATGAAATTATAGCCCTAAAATGTCATGTCCATTCTGCTAATTAGTGATAATCAAGAAGTTTCTCATATTGATGGATTTAGGTATCTTTCTTTCTTTAAAACATGGTTGGCCTAATTTTTGTTCCTATTTGTTGCCTAAAGTCAAAATGCCCTGTCTTTTGTTCGGCCTAACCCCAGCCTTAAGCTTGCTTAGCAAATACATCAATGATACTTTAAATTTGTATATATATATATATATATATCCATGTAAGATACTTAGTGTTTTTCTACAAGTCTTTCAGCCTGACACCATGATCCCTTAATTAGATAATATGAAAGCTGGTTTACCTTGAAAGGAGGATGACAACTTGTGATGAGTAGTTACGAGCCCTTGTTAAAAATGTGTGGGGAAATGATAGGAGTTAGGCAAAGGACAATGATCTTATCTCTCCTAAAATATTCAACAAAAGATCAGGGATTGCACGATAAGGGAGATTCCACATATGGAGAACCATTAGGGATTGGAGCATCCATATGAGGAGCAACACAACGCGATATAAATTGAGTAGTTGGTGATATACATGGAGCGTGCCACATCCCATTTTTACCTCCTCCAAACAATCATGAGGCATTATAGAAGCGGATAATCCAACTAAACATAATTATCACAACACACATCCTGATAATTGAATGAGTGAAAATTAGTTGACTGGATCATCCCAAGATCTATATGACATTTAACAAATATCTAATAGATCCATTGTAAATATTGAAATGGAAGTGCATATAAATAAAATTATCAAATCAAATCTTGTGCTTCTAAAATAACTTCAAAAGTAAGTTCATTCCTACCAAAAGTCTCTAATTTGCATCATGTAATCTTCTATAATACTTTCGAAATCATATACCAATAACATTGTTGTATAGAACAAAACTAGACACCTTTCCACTATTCCACATGTTCCTTTCCTTTTCCCGAAATCATGGTATAACATCGAATGAGTACAAATTCAATGAGATAAATATTTTAATTTAAAGTTCAACCATATAAGTAAAGAATATAAAATGCCATGCTTATCATATGAAAGCTAAAAGGAACATTAATATTCAAAACATAAAAAACTTAATGCGTTACATTTAAATTCAATGTATACTTTATTAATTATATGTTTGAAGGATTGAATTAGAAACAAATAAAATTGTTGCCTGAAAGTGAGACTGGCATTAAATTTCTTATTTTCATTCTCTTACTCATTCTTAATGATCGTTACCTTCAATATGCATATTATACTTATAGGTTATTTCCTTTTTGTATCATTAGGTCATCTCACCTAGCCCTTTGATGTAGGTCGAAATATTTCAACTTTTTAGTATCAAGAGTCGAGAATTTCTTTTTATCTCCTTGACACAGGTTGGACCATTTCAACTTTCCATTATCAAGAGCTGGCAATTTCTTTTGAGTTGGCTTTTTTTTGGGTAGGTCATCAAAGTCAGCCTACCTAATTAACATGATATGACCTTTCATAGGATTCATTAAGTTTTAATCTCATTATTTCAAACCTAACAATTCTTTGGTATTGACATAAACATTAATTAATCATTTCATAATAATGCGCATTGATGAGAAAGCATTATACATGTAAAAGTTGATATTTTGATACTCATCTGTGTGTCATACGTAATTAGATAGTTTTATGCTTTAAATTGATGAGAATTAATATAAAATCATTTCAAGATGCGAGAAAAAATAGGGTATAATTTTTTGATAAATTTTATCTCACCTATTTGAAAATTTGGGTCTTATAGAGTGGATGCTGATGAAAAATATAGGATAAAGTGGTATGATGCCGGAATCAAGAAGTGGAGCATATATTGATAAGAGGTGAATCAGGTGATATAGAAAGAAATAACAAAGGTGCCATCTTAGGCGTCGAGTTCAGTGATGACGTAACTGACAACACCAAAACTGCTATAGAAGCATCAATGTACTATGAGTGCCCAAATGTAGATGACTCTAGCAAGCATACGTAGAGGCATTGGGATGTGCTTGCAGGGTGGGTCGGACAATATCATCGATGGGATGCATTGGACATGTGGGGGTTGTTCATACAAGATGCACTTAGGTCATCCGCACGCAGTGAGGGTGGACTTGTTGGCGATGAGATGCTTCCATTTTTAACACTAAATACATTTTTCTATTCATAAATTATTCTTTTCTCATTTGAATAAATTGTAAAATTTAGGTTTATGAGTCAAGCTATAATTACCACCTTTTTGGAATGGGGTGTTGTACTTCTATGTATTAGGCATTGACATTTTTTTATACTATTGGAAATATTATTTGATAGTTCATTTAAGAGACCGATCTACCCACACAATCCAAGTACTTTTTATCATGTGAACCTTGCAGGTTGCTTCTAACTGAGCATTTTTTATACAATACCTTATTTGTCACCTGCCTGTGAACATATTTACTTTTGAGTATGATTATTGCTTTTAGTAGCTTAATATTAATGTCCCGTTCTTAATTGATTTAAATTTTTGGCATTTATTTGATAACTTGAGAATTTTCTCTTTCCACCTTTCTGTGTTATTGTTTTCCTTAATGGTTCACAGTGTTTAATAATTGTGCTGCATTAAGACCATATATCAACCATCTTGATGACATATACAAGGACTTCACTACCTACAAGTTTCGGGTGCCAGTTAGTGGGGCAATTATATTAGACGAGTCTTATGAAAGGGTTAGCTGTTCTGATCATGAAAATACTACCTTATTCGTCACTTCTTTTCATTTCTTTGCTAATCTGTTTTTTTTTTTTTAAATATTTATCTCCAACTGCTCATGTCTTGCTTTACTCCCTGATATAGTAATTCATACTAGAAGCAGAAAAAGAAAAAAAAAGAAATAATACTTGAAAAGCGTGACTGATTTTCCTCTTTTCCTCTTTTTATACCGAACTATTAACTTTGGTATTTGGTTGTTCAATGCAATTCTAAGGCTAGTTTAAATTGTTTGCTATTGCTGGCTGTTGCCGAGATTATACAGATAGCCATGTTTGAATAAAGACAGCAATGTTAGCTTGAATTTTGTAGTATTGTTTAGTTTGATGTGGAATATTGATTTTTTTGTCTAGTGGGACTCTCAGTTTATTTTAGTTTCATTACATGCTAAAAATGAATATCAAGTATTTCGAGCTTTGGCATGTGCAGAGCTCATTGCAGAATGAATCTGTAGTAGAGAGGGACAACTTCTAGGTCAAATCCACCCTGGAAGATATTGATTAATGAATTATTAAATTTACTCAGCCAACTTTAAGGACAGTTGATAGAGGAACTATGCAAGAAGTGATCGTGTGTGTGTTTGTGTATATATATATTATTATTATTATTATTTTTTCAACGGGGGTTGGTGGTGGGGAAAGATTTAAACGAGAATTTGACTTTTAACAGGACACAATGGAGAAAAAGGATTCATGTAGCCGACCTCACATAGTGGGACAAAGGCTTGATGTTGTTGTTGTTGTTGGGGGATTGGTGGTGGGGTTTGAAGGTTGAGCATAGTAGATCTGATTCATTACATTGTAAAACCTTTAATGATCATTTTAGCTACTTCATTTTTATCTGTTTAAATTCTTTTTTTTTTTTTTTTTTTATTTTTCATATCCAGGTTCCTGTTTCATTGCATTGTTAACCTTTAATGATCATTTTAGCTACTTCATTTTATCTGTTTAAATTCTTGCTGTGTTTTTGTTTCTTTTTTGTTTTTTTTTTCATAATTTTCATATCCAGGTTTCTGTTTCCTGCACTTTGTGCAACATAAAATATGATCCTTCAATTAATTTATTATTATAAGGCATAGTGTTTGTGGTACTCATTAGAAGTATCAAACTTATTCTTGCATTCTTTTGTGTTGAGTATTTTCATTTATGTAATGTCTTTTGCAGTGTTTACTCGTGAAAGGTTGGAAGTCTGGATCTAGCTGGAGCTTTCCTCGTGGCAAAAAGAGCAAGGATGAGGAAGATCATATATGCGCATATCGTGAAGTAATTTCTAATGATGACTTGCCGAATCCTTTTCTTTTTTTGTTAATGACGCTTTAGTACAACAATGAAATGGAATCCTTATTATTGGATTAGTGCGGAGCTTTAGTGTTATTTAGGATATAACCTCCTTTCACAAAATTTCCTGTCTTATTGGTGCATCAACTATTTTTCATTGTACATTGTAAATGACAAATCATCTCTCTGGATCCACTATTATATTTTCAAGCGATTATACTCATATAAGCCCCTCATATTATCATTTCTCAGCCTATCCTTCCAAAAATTTCCTCCACCATACAAATATATTTTCAATATCCAAGTAATAACATTTAAGCAAAAGATTGTAAGCTTGTTTTCTGGCTTGCGTAAGCATTGCTACTTGCTAGAGTGAAGATGCTTATTTTATTAACCTCCGTAATACAGTGTTTAAGTTGAGTGAAACAGTTTTAGTTGCTTTGTTCTGACAGAAAGTTTATGACAATTAGTCTGCAATGCCGTGCCAATTGTTAGATAGATCAGGGACACGATAGCTTCCTTAATTTTCCCTCTAAATTCAACGCTAAGGTGTTTAGTGGGACTTTGTATGTGTAGAATGTAAATCCATAATCTCTCATACTCAGAGTCAAATATATCTATGGTGAATTAATTGATACGAACAGCATGACATTTAGAACCATGACATCTGACATGTGCAAATGGAGAAACAATACGGCAATCAAAGCTGTAGGAATTTGGATATCACAGATGCTTTGGGGATTCTGGCCTTTCCTCCATCTAGTTATCCTATAATTTTGTTTTTCATTTCATGACAGGATGGTTGTTCCTTACCTGTTATTAAACTGGTTGGTTTTCCCACCGCACAAACTACGCACCATGGCACTGCGTTCAATGGAATTCAGAACCAACCTTCTATTTGTCTTCTGTCTACCAGGTTGGCATTCATCTTTGTGCTATTGTAATTGAAGTATTCAATAAAGCATGTAGACATTGATTCTCAGAATATGGAACATGGACAAGATAAGGGTAGTAGACACATCAATTCTCAGAAATATGAACTATGAACATAGGTTGGACAATTAAAATTATATATTATATGAACAAAAATTGTGCAATCTCTTCCTTCACAATTATAATCATCATCATTATTATTATTAATCTTATCCTATAAATTTAGGATCTGCTTATGAATCCTTATTTTTCATTTATTTGTACCAAGTATTGCGTGACATTTTATTATAGATTTATAAATTAGTTCTGTCAAGAAATGAGAGTAAAACATAGTTCTTGTTATGTTTCAGAACTTTAATCATAATGTTTGTAATAAAAATGAGATAAGTTTTATGTAGTATTTGTCCAATACATGCTCATCATGTGGAGAGGTTTCCCTAAACATCATTAGGGAAGATTAGCATTCATAAGCTGACTAATGGGACAAATAAATTGAAGAGAGGCTACTTATAGAAGGACGGTGTTGACCTCGATATTTACTTCGCAAACGACCTAGTCAAATGCGACAAAAGTGGTGGACAACAGTTGCCGTTGTGCAGAAATGAGGTTCTATATGTATTATATAAATCAAAATTATGTAAATGTTGCTCATTTTAACGGATTGTGTCGAGGCTATTGGGGCATCAAAGTTATCAAGGAAGTACCAGCAGGTTGAGTCAATTGAACATGATGATAACGATGGATAACAAATGCAGTGTCATGCGAGTTTGGTTTGGAACATCTCTATTATATTAAAAATCACTCAAACATCTCTTATTTCATAAATCAGATCCTGTGAACACATCAGAAACATTGAACTTGCTAAGAAAGAAGGCCCATATTTCTCTATCTATTGCACAAAAGCAAGACAAACTATACCTGCACACGCACATAGAAGATGACGTTCAATTTGAAATGCACAAATGACAAATTTTGCGAAGAAACAACATATGCATCATATATATATATATATATATATATCTTCGCACTCCAAAAATCCATAAACCTTGTATGCGTGAGGTCCTGTTTGCATCTCGTCTATTCATCATTCAGAAAAAACAAAAAAACTAAAGCAAAGTTTTTGCTCCTATTACTCTTAGTTTCAATTGTTTACTTCTCTTTGCTTTCGAGCACCTATTATCCAATTCACTCCCTCTAACCCATATTTATGCCTCACTTGCCCTGTCGAAGCTTTGCTCTTGCCCTTCCTTAATTTTCATTACTCATATTATCTTACCCTAACTCTTCGCTACCCTTTACAAGAACTCCTCTTTGCAGACTTGCACGAAACTCTCACAAGCTCTACCTCGTACATCTAGCCCAAACCAAAGGCACATCTCCCGCTTCGCTGATCTTGCATAATACTTGCAAACTCTCAAACATGAAAGAAAATTGCCTCCTCGAACGAGCTCAACACACCGACCACTTCCCATTCATAACTTTGCTTCATTCTCTCACCCAACCACTAACAAGCCCACTTGCATAACAGATCAAAACTAACCTCTACTTGCCCCTTGTCCTCATTCAATCTCTCTTACATCCAGCTAACATGTCTCATGTTACCCTTTCTCAGTTCTTGCTGACCGCCTCCTTCCCTCTTTAAAAAAACTCTTCCCACCTCACAAACCCTTCATCTTTTCCCTTACATGCACAATCATCGCCGACAATTGCTACCACAATCACCACCAGCCATCCATCTCTTTATTTTTCACTCTCTCTCTCACTTTATTCCTCTCCTATTCTATGTTTCAGGGTTTATTATCTCGAACAATATTTTGATTCACCATCGAACTATATTTTGACCATCGAAAAATATTTTGATTCACCTAAAAAGAGTCTCAATAAGGGTAGCCATGCTTTATTCAGTGCCCCCAGCCAAAGAAGAAATAAAAAGAAAATCAGTGCAAAATGAAGAATGGAATATTGCTGTCTAAAAAAAAAATTAAAAAATGTTGAAGCAGTTTGAAGGAGTTTCATGTGTTAAATGAAAATATTCAATTGAACCAGTAGTCGATTGAAAGAGAAATCGAGTTCAAATGCATGTACTTGATTGGCTCATCAAATGCATTGAATTTGGGGAAATAGTTCCTACAAGGATGCCTAAATATTGTCCTTCAAGAATTTAAGAGATTTGCACAAAGTAGTAGTTTGTACCAAAATAACTGAACATCAAACTCAATTTTTTCAAAGAAAATTGTATCGGAAAAGTGTGCAGGTCATTAATAGTTTAGTTTTGTTGTTTATTAGTTTAGATATATTTTTCTAATAGTTTAGTTATATTGTGTAAAGGTTTAGTGATATTGATGGATAATATGTGAAGCGGGTAATTAATGGCATGAGTCCTAAAATTGATTCGATCCTGATACAAAATGTTTCACGATAGCCGGACAATTTTTTTTGAATATATTTAAACATAGCAGAGATTCCTTGCTGGTTTTGATCCATTTGGTTCTCTTAATCATCTTTTATGTCTGCTGGATCACATTTTGCCTAAAATGACCTTTTCTATGTTTACATGATTAATGCAGGTATTAGAGGAAACTGGATTTAATATTTCCAAGCTCTTGAATTTGGATGACTATATTGAAGTTGTAATTAGAGAGCAGAGGGTTAGACTCTACATAATAGCAGGTGTGAAGGAAGATACTGCATTTGCACCTCAAACCAAGAAAGAGATCAGCGTATGTTACGTGTACTCATCTTGGTCATTTCATTGTTTTGAGGAGTATATCTGCTTGAATTGCAGTAGTTGCACTGCTTTTTCCATTGGTATTTCTTCTCTTTTTAATCTTCGTTGATCCTTTTTTTTTTGCTGTGTTTCATTTTTGCCTAAAACTGTAACTTCAACAGTAGCTCCATTGACTTGTTTTGCTGATATTCTGTTTAGTTATCTCGTGTCTAAATAATGTTCAGTAGATTTATATGTGTTTCTTGTATTGTCTATCCTTTTCTTGTCAGTGAAAAAAAAAAAAAAAAAACTGAAAACAGAACTTCACTATTGTTGACAAGGTACTTATTCGTGAATGAGAAGCTCATCCGTTGTTTAACTCAATTGTTTGGAATACAAACTACAACTTTGAAGTTGTCTTTAGGATCCTGAAGTAGATGTATCAGAGGCTTGAGTTAAAAGCATTATGTATCCTTTTTCTATAAAGCATGATTTTATAACTAGAAAATGATATAGGCACAACAAGAGGGGACACGAATAACTTTTGATAGGGAGTGGCTTTCGGCTTTTGTGAGTAGACTATGAGAAAGAAGGGGAAGAAAAAAGATAGAAGAGTTAGCATAAGAGAGTCCACCTTCCTCTCTCTCTCTCTCTCTCTCTCTCTCTATATATATATATATATATATATATATATACAACTAACTTCCGTTAGTTGCCGAAATAGTGCATGGTGAGGCCATCTACAACCCCAATTAAAGACCTTTATTTTTTAATTTAAAAAATAATTTTCATTATTTTGTGGGTGTATGAGGGTAGGGTATGGACCCCCTCATGTGGCTAGTTGATGATGTCCTTATTTTCACTGCTTTTCAACAACACCAAATCAACAGAAGGAGGTAGCTTTGTTTACCTCAAAATCATTTTGCAGTTTTTTTATCCAAAGAGTGAACTTTTCTTTCATTATAATATATGCATACATATGATGTGTGTGTGTATATATATATATATATACACACACACACACTTGTGACTGATCCATGTGAATTCTATCTTTCTTGTAAACAAGCGAATTTTCATCTCCTCTGCAACAACATTGAGTGAGATGGAAGGCTCTCATTCAATTGAATCAAGATCATGTCCACTGATACCGAAACCTGCCACTGAATCATCGTGAGCTCAGCGTGAATGGATCGAGGTATGCCTGGAATTAGGCCCTTTCGGGCTTGTTCTGTCTGCTCCAAAATCAAATTGCACACATTGATGTGATAGATTGACATAAATTAAGAAGAAATTCTAATCGTATACTTTGAATTAAAAGTTACATTTGATGCATGCTTTTCTTCTTGTTGGATCTAAATATTAACGTTGGTCTGAAGTAGTGATTCTCCAAATTTAAATTGTTGCCTCTGATTCACTATAGGCTTAGTTACAATAGATACCTTTCTCTGTTGGTCAACCATTCATTAGAAGCTATGTTTATAATAGAGTTATATACCTCCAATTTTGCATTGGTCCCCTAATATGAAATCAAAATTCTCTTTCTGCTCTTTAAGCAGACACTCATTGTTTCTATGTTGAACTTGAAAACATTGGTCAGTTGTCATTAGGGGTGTCAAAACGGGTTTTCAGGTTGGGTTCGGGTTCAACCTGAAATTGATTTTTCATTGTTTGACCCGACCCGGTTATAGTTTCTGGTCAGCATTCTTAACCCGAACTTGGTCTGAATCAATTTTGGGTCAGCCCAACACGTCCCGGAAACCGGAATACGAAGATTAGGCGCAGAACCGCGGACGCAAGCTGGTGCGTGCATGACAACAAGGCACGAATGCAAGCGTGAAGGGGGCGGTGCGGACGTGGCGGCAAGAGGGTCCAGGCTTGATGCGGGCGTGCTGCGACTTGCCATATGAGTGCTGGTGTTGGAGGGTGCACCCACTACGCCAGTGCGATGCGAGCGCGGGTCAGCAACAGACTCTAGGGTTGGTCTGCATGGGTCAATTCGGGCGATTTTCAAGTTTTAGGGTCAACCTGAATCCGATCCGATTTTAAAAATGGGTCAGAAATTTGAGCTCAAATCCGACTTGTATGGAAAACAGGTTGACCTGAACCTAGAATTTTTCAGATCGGGTCAAATATTGATAACCCTAGTTGCCATAAAACCCTTTCTTAACTGCCTTTTACCCACAAATTGAGGAAACTCTGCCAATTCCTCCATACAGTGACTACTTCCTTCTTGATTCCTTAGAACCAAACCTGGACTTATTTCTACCAAAACTACCTACTCCACCCATCTTCCTTTTTCTAGTCTCCTATTTCTATTGTATCGTAGTCATGTCATTCTCAATTAATCTTTCTTTTTTTACTAACTTAGGAAAAATCATTGATTTTGGAGAGTTTTGAAGGGTTACCTAAGATTATCAATTAGTCCTTTCACAAACCTAAAAATCTTCTTAGGAGTGCTAATCAACTATAGAGGAGACCTTGCCAAAGCTTTGCTTGAACTTCATACTACATCTAAATCTTGCCACTTTGTATCATTCGGATAAAGGGATCTTATATTTATTGTTATGTTGATGGTGGTACAAACTAGTATGCATCTAAAAATTTATGACATTATAAAGTTTAATCTTTCTTAAAATATCTTCTCTTGTTGATGCAAACCTCACTTTTCTTCTCCTAACACAAACATTTCTAAATTTACCTTTATGTTGTTAGGATCATCGAAGAAATATCTTTTTCAATCCTTCTCAACTAGTATGCAATCATTGTTGGCTCTACAACGCCCTTGAATAAAGGTGGCTTCATATTTTGAAACACTTTCAAATGCTTGTCAGCCTCTTCTTCGTTATTGGTGCTCATCATGCTCTATATATCTCTCATTAGTGCTCATCATGCTATATATCTCTCTCATTAATTATCCTCCCTTCAAACTTGCCACATCATTATAGAATATGATGTCATAGCTATTACACTGCTCTATAAAGATAATTCCTTATTTCTCAATTCTTTTTTATTCATTGTATCATCCCGCTTAGTTTCTTTTAAGAACTTTGGTCATTGGTGATATCTTGTTAATGTGCCATGTAATCTTGACACCTATCGTCCATAGAAAATGGGAAGGGGGATTATGGATGAGATCTAATTAAGAGTCTACATAACTTATCACCAGGGAGCACAAGAGTTAGGGGATTGAGAGGGTGCATCCTTGAGTCAATTTACTTATTGATAAGTTTGGCCCAAACATGGTAATGAAAAGAATATCGAGAGATTGGAGGATATTGTACAAGTTTTTAAACGGTTTGACTTTGTAGCCTATATCCATTGTAGGGGGAAAGATATTTTATTGATCAAGAGATAGATTACAATTCTAATATTTTCAAGCCCCATCTCTGTTAATTGGATAATAAGGCTTGAGTTTTCATCTCAGTTGTGTCTCACATCTCTTTTATTATCAAATGAGAAGATGGGTATTTATAAGGTCAATTGGCACATCTTCATGATATAAGCATTGTGACCCACCCCCATCAACATGAAAATGTTTAATCGCTGTGTTAGACATAATAATTGTCAAGTTTGGGGCATGGGGTTTATGCTATAATGCATGAACACAACGATATAGACACGACATGGATACGGGATGGTCATCATAAAAAATATAGGACATGGGCATGATGCGGGCACATAATTACAATTTTTAAGTAGTGTATAAACATTAATATATCATCATATTAGAAATGGAAAATAATAATAAATTAATGTCATAATTACTTGTCTAGCACCAATTAATCTCTTAAATTGAAGAATTTGCATACATAAAAGAGAACTATTATATATATATATATATATATATATATATATATATAACACTACGAGTGAAGAGAACGATGAGAGAATAGTTGTATTCGGACATATCGGGCTTAAAATATAGCAGTAGCCTGCTCAGTTGGGCTCGCCTCGTCACAAAAATGACGAAGAGAAGAACTGGCGAAGAAGACGAGAAAACGAGAAGGTTCTGGTCTTCAATCTTGTGCTCTCTCCGTTTGGTTGGCTTGCCTGGTCGCGTAAACGAAGTACACGAGCGAGGGCGGTGTAAAGTGAAATCCTGAGGCATACAAACGGTGTAAAGTGAAATCCTGAGGCATACAAACAGTCAGGCACATATTCATGGATATATGGTTTGAATGGTCCCTGAACACCATTTATTTGATTAAGAGATTATTTGAATATAATTTTTTTTGTAATTTAAATAAATTTAATTATTAAATATTAGGAAACGCGTGTCTGTTTTAATTTAAATATTATTTTAATCCTACACGAATTTAATGTGTTCGACTGTTGACTGAATTTAAAATAAATAAATACAAAAAGAGAAAATAGACAGAATAAAGCTCAATGTCAGAGCGAATATAGACGTTACTTCGCCAAATGACACTCTTTTGATAACTTAGTTAATAAAATGTCGAAGAAATTGAATAAAAAGATTACCACCGTTTCAATTTCAAAATCTTGCTTCCTATCTTTTGTCTTCCTCAAACCGCACATAAGAGTTCAAAGGAAGAAGTCCTAGGCTCCAATGTATGCATTCAGTCCGTGATTCTATGCCTAAATCCTAGTCTCACGTCTGAACTGCTGCTTTCTCCCCCATCCAAATACCTCTCGGACTCCTCTGCAATTCCTCCTAGCTGACAGCCCTGCGGCGTTTTCCCGCTCTCACACGTAAGATTTGTTGAAGCACCCCATCCATCCTCCTCCGCCTCTACCTGTCTTCCGATCTTGAGTCCGAACACCGCACCCGTGCCTTAACCGTTTCGAGCCAAGCCCGTCTCCAAATGCTAGAATGAATGCCTCTGACTTTGCAATCCGTCAACCGGTCCGCCTCTAGGCCCGCACGATCGATTTCGCCTCCTTCAAGACGTCGATCAAAATTGATCAATCGGCTTGCTCTTGCTCTGTACGATCAACCCACGCCTCAGTCTCCGCATTCCCGCTTCAATCAAGCGAACAGTAGGTTGTCGGGTTTTAGAAAGACAGTAATAATAATTGTCATTTTCTATGTTCACAGAAGATTATCCTAATAAATCTTTGGACAATTAAATATGAAATATTAGCAATTGTAAAGTAGCAAGCATTCACCAATTTGAAGATCCGCTCCATCGATTTCTGATATGGGCGGATGAATTCCAATTCGAAGACCCGCTCCGTGATTTTTAATTCGAGCAAATGGTTTTAATTTTGGAAGACCTACGCCGTTGATTTTTAATATGAGCAAATGAATTTTAAAATTGAAAACCCTATGTCGTCGATCTCTGATCTGGGTAGAATGGTTTAAAATTGAAAGACCCTACGCCGTTGATCTCTGATCAAGGAGGGAAGAAACAACGACAAGTGTTGTCCCGATTTCCCTTTGTGGGGAGGGGACGCCGAAATTGCTTCGGGAAATTATTATATTTGGAAAGTGACTCAATTTGAACATTAATCGATTAATTCAATAAAAAAAATGTTAAAATTGCTTTAAATATTAATTAATTGATTCAATTAATTTATATTTAATAGAAGTTAATCGATTAAAATTAATTAATTGAGATTAATTAATTAGGAATGATTACTTAATTCCAATTAACTAGTTAATTGGAATTAATTGAAATATATTAATTGATTAAAGTCAATTAAGTAAGATTAATTAGTTAACTGAAATTAATTAATCAAAACTACTCAATTAATTAGAATTAGTTAATTAAAACTAATTAACTAATTATAATTAATTAAAGTTAGTTAATTAATTAATTAAAATCAGTTTGATTAAAATAATTGATTAGTGGAAATTAAGCAATAAAAACTAATTGGTTAATTAAAATTTAATTGAGATTAATTAATTAATTAAAATTTAATTGAGATTAATTAATTAATTAAAAGTAATTAATTGAAACTAATTGATTACTCAAAAAAATTATCAAAAAAGATATAAGTTTATAATTCTCCCATTGGATTTTGGGTTGTGTTTCTCGGTTCCAAATGAACCTAAAACCTAAGAACATGGATATTTTGTGTTTGGGAAGGAAAATATTGTAGTATTTGTTTGGAAAGTAAAAGAAGGATAGAGATAATGCTGTAATGATTAAGGCGATGAAGGCTGTGGCTTATAGAAATGAAGAAAAAAACCTAAGACTTGATACCATGACAAGATTTGTCAAGGATTGGTTGAGTATTTCATTAAAAATTTGTGTAGTATTTATATAATCCTAGGAGAGCTTCTAATAGGGAAGATGTAAAATCAGTGAATAATAATTACAATAGTCAACTGATTAATGAAATAACATTAAAATCTCTTTAATCACTGACTTGGCATGAAGTGAATAAGTAAAGTGCTATTTTTTCTATGCTTGGCTGCTTCTCACTTTAAGCAAAATGGTCGGGATTTGAAGGAATTCCCATTTGGAGTAATACTTATGTGAATAGTTTTTGCTGGGTTCATTGCAATATTTTTGCCATTCTGTGCAGGAAATCTCATGGCACCGCCTTGATGAAATTCTGCCAGCAACTGAAGAGGAATTTTCACGTGGAGCAAATGGTTTGAAGCTTTACATGGTTGCACCATTCCTAACGTCAGTATTTCTGTCGTTCGGTGACATTATTTGGTTTGAATATTCTTTCTTCTCTTAATCTTAGACCCCCTGATCCTGATTTTCTGCAGTGGATTAAAAGCATGGATTGCAGCAAATCCTCCCCCCGCCGGCCAGAAAACAGAGGCATCTGCAAAAGGTTACTGTAATTATCCCATTTTCTATTTTAATGCTTTAGGTTTCGTTTGGGACAGCTTTCTTACTGTATCTTAAAGTAATTTTTTAGTACAAAAATTTAAATTTTTGTACTAGAAAGTTGTTTTAAGAAGCAGTAAGAAAGTTGCGCCAAATGAAGCCTTAATTTTTTATTATGATGACTTCTCCTCAAGGCAAATGCTTACTGGACAACTGAGCAAGTTTAGAAAGGTTTGAGCTTCGCTAGTTAAAAATTTATCTCTACTTTTAAAAAGTAAGAAAAATTCGAAGTAAATTTTTTTATATCTCTACTCTCCTGCATGATATAAGGGTGAGTTTGGGTTTCCGTCTTCCAACTTATCTCTACTCTCATAGGTAATTGCAGTTACCCACAATCAGGCACAAGGAATGCAACACAACTAGAAACTAAGAGAAGAAGGTTATGATGAAAACAACTCACCCAACAATCAACATCAGTTCATAAGTTGTTGTAGCAGAAGGCAATGAATGCTATGGCACCTTTATGATCACTCATTGTTCAATGGTGATCAAACACATTGATCAATTGCAATCAAACACCGGATGATATGCAACAAATGCGAGTTCCCATGTGCCATTGTAGGAGGCCTGCTATATATGCAAAATGTCATCTACGAACCAAAGGCCAAATGGCTATAGCGAATGTAAATATCTACGAGCCGCTGAAGGGGGCCCATTCTACATTCAATATGTTGTCTATGGGAAAAGGAGAAAGAACTGTAATAGATGCAAGCATCTACAACCGATAGCAGGAGATTCGTTAGTACTCAAAAATCTACTTGCGAAAAACAACAAGTAGTGCACGATAGTCTACCTGTATAAAACGGGAAAATGACCGCAGTGCGACATCATGCTGCTCGATTCGCAACATTTATACTAGTGGATAGAAGACGTTTATGGGCTTCTATATAGAGAGTTGTGTACATTCAACTGATAGTTGTCCACACAATTAATCAACACCAAATATTCCAAAATTGTCCTCGCACGTGCACTACAATTTGTATACACACAAACACAAAAGATTGCATGTGTAATCAAATACCCGCATGGGCCCCAACGATCGTGTTATGGGTACACATGTGACATTTAGTGATGCTACGCAGGTCAGACAATAAACCCAAGTTCGAGCTCGATCCTCCTATACAGGTAGATAGGAGTCAACACGGCTCGAACCATCAAACAAATATACGGTTGCGGTATCAGCCATAATATTTGTTTAAATACGTTCATGTTAGACCTTTAAGATTTATAATAAGAAGAATTCACTAACAAAGATTTGAAGCCTATAATGGATCTCATCCATTATTTTCAATGAAGTAAAAATTGCTCATATACTCCGATGATGGCCATGTTGAACGTATATCTCACCCGGTGGGATTAATTCCAAACATTTGAAATGCCACCTAAACGCCACAAAATCCAAATTATCAAAAAATTCCAAAATTCAAATATTTAAAATTGAAATAAATCATCAAACACTTAAAACAAAATTCATCCATCATCCACAACAATTTGCCGAGGTAGACAAATTTGAAATACACTTCATCTCACAAAGAGTTAGTGTTTGGTTGAGAATATCACTAGGATTCATTCTCAAACCATCTTATGCTAGGAAGAACATGACATGTGTCCTCTAACCGACAGTTTTGCCACCAAATGACATTGTAGGTAAATATTATGAATGGGGCCCTCTGAATCGGGTGGTTTGCTATCAAATGACACCACTAAATTACGATTATTGCCAGAGTCTGTAAGCTCCCCAATGACATCAAATCTTTGAGATATGAATCAATATGTTATAATCGATAGGGCACAAAGCTCTCTGTTAGCTAAAGTAGATTCAAATTTGTCCCTTTAGACAAACATCCACCTAAGGTCTACAAGGTACCCTTGGACGATGCAACCTATGGTTGCCGACAAGGATCCTTCTGTCAGGTTGGGCCGACTACCTCCTCTGACTAAGTAGACCACAGACCACGTTGGCCCGGGACGACTGAACGATGTGATCTTGATCGGGTTCATCACTCCCCCCACCATCCGCTTTAAGTGCAAGATGATGAAATTTCTGATTTTTAAATAGCAACTCTCAAATATTAACCCATGTTGCTACTATATGCCAGATACCACGTATCTTCAATAGAGGTGTCAAAAATTGACATGACCCGAAAACCCGACTTGAACACGACACAAATTTCGGGTTCGGGTCCTGATTTTCGACCTGCTTTAAATTCCAAGTTGGGTTCGGGTTGACCCGAAAACCCGACAATGACCCGGTTTTGAACTAAAGAAGTGCACAAAAGGGAGAAAGTTAGCTTCACAACGAGCCAACTTCCATCATTGCTTTCGATTAAAATGTTGTAACTTCCGATCCGATGGGAAGGGAGCGTCGTCCAAAGAGCGAAGTCGAACAACATTGTCACAACGAGCGAACTCCTGTCTTTGCTTCCAATCAAAATGTTGTAGCTTACGATCAAAATGTTGTAACTTCCGATCCGATCGGAAGGGAATGCCGTCCAAGGAGCGAAGTCGAACAACAATCTCATAGCGAGCAAACTCCCGTCGTTGCTTCTGATCAAATGGTTGTAACTTCCTATCCAATCGGAAGGTAACGTCGTCCAAGGAGCGAAGTCGAGCAACAATGTCACAGCTAGTGAACTCCCGTCGTTGCTTTCGATCAAAAGGTTGTAACTTCCGATCCGCTTGGAAGGTAATGTCGTCCAAGGAGCGAAGTCGAATAGCAATGTCATTGCGAGCGAACTCCCGTTGTTGCTTCCGATCAAAAGGTTGTAACTTCCAGTCCGATTGGAAGGAAAGTTGTCCAAGGATCGAAGTCGAACGTCATCGCGGGTCGGGTTCGGATCTAAAAAATCGACCCGTTTGTAAAAATGGGTCGGATTTGGGTTGACCCGAATAGTACCAGTTCAGTTCCGGGTTCGACCCAAACCCGACACGTGACCTAAAGTTGACGCCCCTAATCCTCAACGTATTTGATTGATGTTTAGCTTTAATTGAAAGTTCTCTCTTGTTATTGGGAGGGATAATTAACTATAAGGGCTTGCGCCTATCGGAAAACAGAATTCAGATCATAAAGTCATCGCAAAATAAGAATGAAATATATGGGTAGTGACTTTTCTACAAACCTAACATGCCTTCTCAAAATTTACCTCGGAACTTAATCTGTTAAAACTCCCCGAATGCGGGGGAGGCCGGGACACGAATTTTTGGAGCTGACAAGGGTTCAAGTCCTTTCCTCTGCCTGCATTCAAGTGAAAGTAAACACCCAGGATTGCAAGGTAGATCAAGACAATAATAGAGGTTTTCTTTCTTGGAAAACTATGATAGAGCGTATAAAGAAGATTGATCCATGTTGGAATGATTCTAGCATTTTTTTTCCCATGAGAAATCCTAATCCTCTCATCCCTCTTACCTGATGTAGCCCGGATGTAAACATCATTGACATGGGCGCTTACTACCATCTTATCCTCAAGGAATACATTCCTGAACTTGTAAAAACTTTTTGGTGAAACTTGGCCTTATGACTCCCAACATCCCGGCAAGTGCTTACTGGTAAAACTGACAATAAACACATTCAATTTCTCCTTCAAAAGCATTTATCTACTATACAAATCTAGCTAAAGCCCATCACAGCCGATGTCTACAACAACATCAAGTCTTTGTTCCACTATGTGGGGTGGGGTCGGCTACATGAATCATTTTTCTCCATTGTGTCATATTAAAAGTCAAATTCTCATTTAAACCAAAATCTCTACTTTTCTTACCATAAATAAAATCTAATACCTCTACTTTTCTAACCTGGTCATCGGGAGGCTGCGGAGCCAATGTCTACAAGCACTTAAAATATCTAAAAATCAACCAATCCGATATTGAAAGTTTCTGTACTAACAATCATCAATTCAAACTTGAACAGGTGTATGTGTGTGGAAAGTGAAGAGCAATTCAGGTTCTGCTTCAACTGTTGAGAACCCACTGCACAAAGTGCCATCTGATTCTCACAACGCTGATGTTAGGCCTGGTAGAAGCTTCAGAAATTTCAGATTTGATATTCCCAGCATCCTTCAGTCAATGGAAACTGCTTTCTCTGCCAAGTGAGATGTAAATTAGCTTCTCGCAGCTGAATTATATATACTTAGCATAGCCAAAGAGAACTTTCTATTCCCCTTAAGAGAAATAAAATTCTTAGGGGTTTTATGTAATGATTTCTAGGCTGTAAAGGCTTAAATATGACCTTCTAAGTTGCTTAGACCACCATACTGGTCCTTCAGTATATAAATGTCCATTCCCTGTTTGGAGAAATTATTCTGCGTGAATACCAGATTGACTGTTCAAAGGCAAATCAGAGCGCTTCATATCACCTGTTACACAACGGATACATAGCAGAGAGGTGACGTGGCGTGCTCTGATTCGCTCCGAACAACATTCGATGTCCGCACAGAATATAATTCATCTCCTGTATGAAAGTCAACTGCCTATGATGCCTGAGAATTAAGTTTCTAAGCTGTTTTGTCTTTTTATGGGAGCTTTGTTTTTCTGATAGATATCATATTACATTTTAAAGAGTTTTAAAGTGAGCTAGCTAGCTCTATCTGGGCCTTTGATGCCTTGCATAATTTGATTTGCATGGATAGAAGACTGGAAATCTTCATTATTTTTATGAAAGAAATATGTTTTCTTTTAAAATAATAATGATTGGGATTATGGATAGCCTATCTAAGGAGCAAATTTGAGCCATAATATAATAATTCAAATTTGATTAAGATGATTATTTATTTTGAAATTAGTGCAATAGATAGTTAATCATTAAAAAGTTAGATTGCACTAATTTTAAAGTAAAATGTACAGTTATGAAGTACAGAACTACAGTAATTTAAAACTTCCCGTCCGCACTCCGCACCTAATAATCTCTCAATTATTTGACACTTATGAAAGTTATAAAGGTATGCTTAAAGAGAGTTAGAAGTCTTGAAATAAGCTCAATTATATCAAGATATTTACATTGGAGCTCAAGGATTTAAATATTAATGGTTAATAGGTTGTAACTTTGCATTTAGTTAATTCACTCATATATATCAAAGTCAATTTTCAAAGTCTATATATCATTAAAAATTCATCTTATATCTTAAAATATATTTTAATATCATTGGCATAAATTAAAAAAAAAAGTGGAACAATTTCCTTAAAAATTTTGCTATTTATTTTACATATAATTAATCATGCTTAAAAAATCAATATATAAATATATTAAATGTTAATATTAAAAATTATTTCTCAAAAACATCAATCATACTATAAATCATATATAGATAAGTCAATTTCAATAATATTTTCATTTTCATAGAGCAATTAGATCTAAATTGTTTTCCAAAAGCTGAGTCAATAGAATTCTTTCACAATACATATCCCTTTGAACTGAAAAGCTCTTCTACTCATCATGTAACAGAAAAAGTGCTTCTGAAAACACAATTTTGTAACTTATTTTCACAAAAGAAAACATATTTGAACAATTTATGTGTAAAAAATCAAATAAGAAGCATAAAAAGGCATTAAGAACTAACTACATATTCACCTGAGATGCAAAATCTATGGCTGGAAGAAGAACTAATCATCAGGAACAAGATTCAGAACAATATTATACAGTAAGAATCACCATTTTCTACTGTGTATTGTTGAATAAACTCAGTGTATACCATGTTGGCTGGAATCCATTGCGAGACATCTCCTCCATCCATTTTTCAGCATATTTCCTGCAACCAAGTTTGCAAAAACCATGGACCATAATGTCGAAGGTCCATCGATTGGGCTCATAGCCCTTATCTTTTATCCTATAGAACAAATTGCAAGCAAAGTCCATTCTCCCTGTCAAAAATGATCCCCTTAATAGTACATTATATGTATAAATGTCAACAGGAAAGTGCTCTTCAATCACTTCATCAAAGTTTTGTAGGTTCTCTTTCATTCTGAGACCATTTGAAAATTCTTTAATAAGGTGTCCAATAAGAAGATCTCCTGAATTTGCATCTCTTTCCCAAGCCTTGAGTAGTTTCTGGCCCTTCAAGATATGTAGCAGGAGGACATTGAAGATGAAGGAAGAAACCTGGTGACTGGTTTCCTTGAAATCCTTGATAACTTGAATGACAAGATCATAAGAGTTGGAAGAACACAAAGAACGCACAAGCTCCTCATAGCATTGAAGACTTGGTAGGAGCTCCTTTTCTCTCATCTCCTTCCATATCTCCACAGCATTCTCTGACCTTCCAGCCTCACAGAGACCATCTATGAAAACATTATAGAGCTTCCTGTTCACCATATGTTTCTTCTTTAGAAGGTGGAAGAAGGCGAAAGCATCACCGAAGCGGCCGCTCTTCATATAGCAACGCAAAATCAGAATATCTGTGGATAGGTTGGGCTCTATCCCTGCATTTACCATCCTGTTATACACTTCCATTGCCATTTCAGGTTTCTTGGAGTGTGCAGCTCCGTCGATGATGTAATTGTAGCAAGTCCGGCGATCTTGTCGCTTGATTTCCAACTGTTTGTTCAGCAAATCAAAGACAAGATCAAACATTTCCATCTCACACAAACTACAGACCACCTCCCTGTAAAGGCGCCGGCCTGGCACAAAGCCCAGCTCCTGCATCTGGATGAGCAACCCAGGAGGAAACTGTAACATTCTCAACTTTATAAATGCCCGAATCAAATTGCAGCATGTAGACTTGTACATAGTAATGCCAGCACCAATTCCATCAGCAGTCAAAAGCTCTGAGTAAGCTTCCTTAACTGCACCAATCTTGCACAAAGCTGATACATAGCGAGAGTGGATAGGCGCGGTCGACCTTAATTTCCTTTTCAGAGCTTCGGCGAGTAGACTACGAAGCTTCTCAAGCTTTCCATGTCTGAGGAGGACATTGGCAAGCTGAGTGAAGGTCTGATTACCAGGGAAGTAGCCCTGGTTCATGCAATCCTCTAACACTCTCAGAACCTCGTCGACATTTCCATCTTTACACAGGGCTTTGATGAGATGGTTGTAGACAATTCTCTTTGGTGCGATTCCAATCTCCATCTTCAAACTGTAGAGTTTAATCGCCACATCAACCATTCCAGCTTTGCAGAAAAAGCATAAAGCTGCGTCCATGGTGTGCTGATCTGGGACAATCCCTTCCTCCATCATCTCCACAAGGAGATCACAAACTTCCTCAAGCAAGTTCTGCCTTAGCAACCGCTGAATAATTTGATTGTATTGGAAAGTGTCAAGTAAGTGTTTTTCTGTATCTGTACCTTTCTTCTTTCTCAAAAACTCCATGGCCGCATCAACCTTTCCAGCTGCAAGCAGATGGCTGATCCAAGCGCCATAGGCCTCTGCATTGCTGAACTCATCAACGAACTGACTGGCACATTCGACCTGCCCAGCCTTGCATAAAGCTTGAACAAGAGTTCCTACGGTGCGATCGGCAACCACTCGATGGTCGCAAAGATAGAGCTTGCGGAGATAAGTAGCGGCATCATCCAACCGGCCCTGGCGGCAGAGCCGCTTGACGCGTATGCAAGCCGTGACGGGGCCAGCAAGGCCGCGGGCGTCGATCTGGGTAAAAATAGAATCCGCGAATTCAAAGAGGGATGCCTCCACAAGAGAGTTAAGGAGGACATGGTAGCAGAAGTCGTCGAGGTCGGAGCCATTATATCGCATTCGAGCAAAAAGCTGGAGGGCGCGCTCTGCGGACCCTGTTACAGCGTAGCCGATTACTAGCGCCTGGTAGAATCTGGGATGACCTTTGCTGCCGCTAGTAGCGGCGGCGTCAGCATCAAATGAGAGGGAGAAGTAGCCAGTGGCGGAGAAGCGACGGAGGCATTCCCTGACAAAAGAAACGTGGCGGTGGCGATGGAGGAGGCGGAATATGGCATGGTAGACGGAGCGGGAATGGAAGTAGCCAGGCTGACGGCTGCACCATTCGAAGAAGCGGATACGGAGCTGAAGGAGGGAGCTTGAGGCGTCAGCAGAGGGAGGAACGGTGGAGGGGTGGGGACGGTGGCGGAGAAAACAGAGGACAAAGTCTTCGGAGAGGCGTACGCGGAGGCGGGAGAGGGCGGCGTTGATTGCTGAACTGTCCTCCGAAGAGGCGAAAGCACCGTAAATCTGGTCAAGGAGGTGAGGGAGTGGATCGTGGCCGCGGCGGAACCAGTCGGAAAAGGAGGAGATTATGTACGAGGACTCCAGGTGATCGAGAGGGAGTGGCGTATTCACTTGGGGTGCGAAGCCGAGCGGAACTGCCCCACCGCCTGCTCCAGAGGCCGCTGCTACGGGGGCCGAGTGAAGGAAGGATGACGAAGAAGGGATCAAAAACTTGCGGAGGAGATTCCTGGGCGAGGGTTTGACAAACCCTAGCATTTGAGGCGGCGGCGGAGGTCGTGGAGCTCAGCTTCCTCCCATTGCTAGCCTGACAATAAACAATGGGTGAAAGACTTAGCCATTGGTCAGTGCTTAGTTTGGTGAATTTCAAATGGAAATTCATCTTAGAGCTTAATTTTGAGCATTTTAGAATCATTAGTAATGTGACTATTTATATCTTAATGAAATATTGTCATGTGGCTCTTTGAAAAATAAATTCCAATTAAATTTTTGAGGAGTTTGAAACTCCTAATTTAGTTAAGTTTTATGTATTTAAGAATTGGTTGATTTAATCGATTTCTCAATTTCTAAATATATCACATGCAGTCGTCGTTGCCGCCTATCATGACGGTCAGTCTCGGACACAACCGTATAACTAGAAGCCAACATCATAGTAAACCTCCACCGTCTCTGTCTACTATCATCATCATCACTCGTTGCTGACCACTATCGCCCACAGCCCGGCCCTTATCAGCTGACCACCACTATAAGATATTACACTTTAATTTTCTTGTATGAGTTCTTTTTTTATGAAGATGAGAGATCTATTTATAATTTTCATATAGTGGCATGGCCAGTAAATAGTGAATCAAGAGTATATTGTAAGTGGTTTGAATGGACAATCGATATTGATCCCTTTGATCGTGGACCGTTTACTGGGTATTTGAATATCCTAATGATATCAAAATTCAACGATCTTAGGCTCGTTGGATTCATCTCGTCGAGCCTCTTGATTCAACTACAAGCACGTCACATTCAGAGTTCATTTGTTAATCCAAATTATGGTTTGATCCTTCTAAAGGAGCTTCGGGTCTTCGATTTAAACCCATTTGGGCTTGGATTGAGTCGAATTTGGTGTTGTTGGGTTCGTCTTTTCGAGACGATCAATTTTACAATAACAATAAATTTGCTGATCAGAATTTAATTTTGAAAGTTTTCAACTTAATTTTACCTTGAGATTCTTGCCCTATCAAGTTAAATTTTTGATGATATATCAAGAAGCATCAAGAAATATAATCCATTTCAGAATGGTATGCTTGCTTAACGCTCTAGCTCAGGGATCAATCCTTCTCCCCAACTCGCAGCCAGGATTCGATGCTTTTATCTCCCAACAATTTGTCTTCTTTCTTCTCGCTGCAACGGAGGAGATGAAAGCGAGACCTTTAAGCTAATCTGGTTGGCTTTTGCATTTTCTTTCAATCGGTCATTCCATCTCTTCTTCAGTGAATATTGCGGTCAATATTTAGGGTTTCTCTCACTTTTGTGCAAGGACATCTTAGGTTTTGTTCAGCTTTGAAGCATTTGATGGAAGAAGAGGATTTTTCTTGGCCTTTGAATGGAGAAATTATATCTTTTGAGTAGGTAGCTGGTTTCTATAGAATAGATGAATGGGACTGTGAATGCTTCTGCTCCATCGAAAATGAGTGAGGTATTCGGTATTCCTTTTTATTGCATCAAGATCTGCTGTTTTCAGTGGTTTTTGCAGTACATTTGGACTATTTGGGATCCTTCCTTGGTTCATTAGTTGGTTTTTGTATTCTCTATCCTCCAATTGAAATAAGAATTAACTGTCTTTTTCTTCTATGTTTTTTCAACAGAATTGATCAATGACATTGAATGAAAATTTCCTCCTCCATTGATTGTAGGCTTCTTATCGATCGGTTTTGTTTGGTTTCTTTGATTTGAGCTATTTATGTCGGTTGCATCCATGTTGTCTCATGGAATTTCTAGTTTTTTTTCCCAGTTATCGAGTTCCTTTTCCTCTTCTCTAACATATTTTAGTTGAGAATCTCAATTGTTCTTTCTTCACATCACTCTACTGTAAGTTTTTTTTAAATCTTATGTATCTTCAAAGAGGATTGTACCTTATATGTTTGGCTACTTTTAGTTTCCGGTAGAGATGAACAGTGCAATGCCAATATTGGCGTGGCACTGTTCACCCATGCGATTTTTCCGTCTCAACCGAATTTGGCGAAGAAACACGCAAAAGAGTAGAAAGGCAGTTACCTTCATAGAAGCGCGCAAAATGGAGTTTGATTGGAGATGAATCATGACATTTTTTAATTTCACTGTATTTTGAAGTGAAAAATGAGATTTTCAGTTAGAGATGGCCTCAGGCCCCAATTCTATCTTTTTTATGTTCCTCATTATCTTTGTCTTCTGTTAAAATTTGTGCATGATCAAGTAAGGATTTGTATGATCCCAACAATAATCATTCTTGTGGCTGAAAATCGTGCTTCTTGATTGAACAATTCTAATACTACAAACACAATGCTTGCTTTGTTATAGATGAAATCAATTAACTATCCGTAAGTGATTATAGTTATCACGTTTGATTACAGGTTGCTGTTGAGAGGCTTTCCAATGATAAAGCGGTCAAAGTGATTTTTGTTTTAGGTAATCATAAATCCTTGGATGTTTTGTATGTTGCTTAGGCACCATTTGAAGCTGAATATGCAGGGGGACCTGGCAGTGGAAAAGGTACCCAATGTGCAAAGATTGCCAAACACTTTGGTTTTACACATCTTAGCGCTGGTGATCTCTTGCGGGCAGAAATCAATTCTGGTTCTAAAAATGGGTAATCTGAACTTCGTTTTGTTTTGCAATGTTTAGCTTATTTTGAAGTGATTTTATTGACTTATCTGATTTTTTATTTTGCTCCTGATGTCATTTGATTAGAACCTTGATCGAGAGCATGATAAATGAAGGAAAAATTGTTCCATCAGAATTCACAATCAAGCTTCTGCAACGTGCGATGCTTGAAAGTGGAAATGATAAATTCCTTATTGATGGCTTCCCCAGGAATGAAGAAAATCGTGCTGCATTTGAGAATCTTGTATGTTCTTCAACCTGAATTATATAATTTATCAACTTATGAACATATAAAACCTGTGGTGCTCACTCCATGATTTGATATTGTCAAAATTTTTTAAATTTGTTCATGCCTTAGGAAAAAATAGAGCCAGAGTTTGTACTTTTCTTTGATTGCCCGGTGGAGGAGATGGAAACAAGGATTTTAAATCGCAATCAGGTTTAAAAGTGTATAATCTTGTTATATATTCTCTTTCACTCAACAATCATAATTAACTTGACGAGCTAACTTAGGCTTCGTTTGGGACGGCTTTCTTCTTGCTTTTTAAAACAGCTTTTTAGCACAAAAGTGCTTTCTAGAACAAAAGTTTCTTGAATTTGAAATTTTTGTACTAAAAAACCGTTTTAAAAAGCAGTACGAAAGTTGTCCCAAATGAAACCTTAATTTAATCCAGGGAAGAGGTGATGACAAAATGGAGACCATAAGAAAGCGATTTAAAGTATTCATTGAATCTACCTTACCAGTCATCGAGTTTTATAATTTGAAGGGAAAACTCTACAAGGTAATTGAATATCTTGTAGAACGAGTAGGAAAATTTATTCAAAAATGGAAACGATTCATTTACAAAAAAATTTCTAAATTGCAATGTATCATCATCATCACCATCATGTAAACAGTTGATTATCATCATAATTATGATGATGACAATCATAACTTATGAAGAATTTGTTATTTTGATTAAAGATGGCATAATTTTAAGCATCATGAAAGCAATTATATAGCTCCATACTCTTTCCAAATGGAGACAAATTGTGTAAGCATGGTAACATGCATGGATGTCCATCTCTCTCTTTCCACATTACTTGAAGTTTACAATCTTCCACAATTCTGATAACTTCACAGCTCGTCTGAAAATAACTTGTTTGAACCTGTTAGATTGATGCTTGTAAACCAGCAGACGAAGTATTTGAAGATGTAAAGGCCATCTTTTCCAGATTTAGAGCAAAAGTAAGCTTCTTATCTCAGCAATGCAGCTATTCTCTTCAAATATCATCTCTCTTACCCACACTTGGTTTTTTTTTTGCAGGAAGATTCCTCCCAACAAACAAATATCAGTACAGTCAAGAGATTTGAACTTGTGATGTGCCTTATGAAGAGGTGTTTGTTCCTTAATCTTTCTTTTCTTGAATGGTATCATTAGCTAGAAATAGTCCCTCAACTATTCGTTTATGGTAATTTAATTTTAGAGTATCACATTGCTTCAATTTAATCTCTCAAGAATACAAAATTGATCTAAATTGGTCCCTTTGGGACTAAATTGGGATCAATTTTGTATAATGTAAGAGCTAAATTGGGATCATTTTTATACCACAATTACAACATGATGGATGTTTTGAATCAATTTTGAAGACTGGAGGGACTAAGGTTTCATTTGGGACAGTTTTCTTTCTGCTTTGTTTTTCAAACTGCAATCACAATTTCTATTTGTCCACTACATTTTTATTGTTTAAAAAAAACTTGTTCTACAAAGTTATTTCTACGATAACTTTAAAAAATTACTTTATCTACAACAAGTTCACAAAGCAGTAGAAATCAGTCCCTAGCAATATGACTCTGGAACTAAAATGACCACAATAAATAGTCGGGTGATTATTTTGAGATTTATCTATATGAGATTGTAAGCTATAGTAGTTCACTCATACTTGGCTTGTAATGATGTTTTGCATTTTAACAGGCTGTTTAGAGAAATAAAGAGAATGTGGAGCTGCTTCTTCTGCAAAGCGAGTGCAGGGTTGGAGAACTATTAACTGGAAGAACTTGGTGCATATTATCTGTATATAATTAACCACTGTAAATGTATATAGAGTACCCTACAAGCCTTGTATGCATCTGAGCTTGTGTTACCTATTCATCTATTGAAGAAAGTATGAAATGATTATGTAAGAATCCCAATATTCATATTACCAATAAGCTACTTTCAAAAACAGTAAAAAAGCTATCCAAAATGAAGTCTGAGATTTCTTTTTCTTTTGAGACAGCATTCTTTTGAAAAATTATTCTGTGCGGAAGCTGAATGCAGTCCGGAGACCAATCAAAAAGTGTCACGTCGTCCTTTTATTGTACCCGGCTCGGTACTGCTCGATATCACGGCTAGGTATCGCTCGGTACCACGTCGTACAGACATAGAACTGTATCTGACGTACGCACAGAATAATTTTTCCTTTTTTTCTACTTCTTAAAGCAGAAGCATTGCTTCTTAAAGCAGAATCAATAAGAAAGTTGGCCTGAATGAAACTAAACTAGGTTAGTGGTTGATGATATAGATAGGAAATCAACCTCTAATTAGCATTTAACATAAATATACATTAATTGGGCTTAATTATCCCTTCCAAATACAAATAAATAATATTTTTAAAAAATTACATTAATTTATATTAATCATTAATCAAAATTTATTAAGAATAAAATTAAAAATTAAAATTTATTTTGAACATAATAATTAATTAGTTCTATATTATATTTATCTTAAAATAAATTCAATTTTAAATTTAAATAGATTTAGTCACGATTAATAATTAAAAAAAAATTATTATATTTTATCTTAAAATAAATTCAATTTTAAATTTAAATAGATTTAGTCACGATTAATAATTAAAAAAAATTATTATATTTTATCTTAAAATAAATTCAATTTTTTTATTATAGTAAATGGTATAATAATAATAAAAAATAATAATAATAATAACAATGGTTTTCTGCCCACTTATGGAATCGGGAATGCCCACACAGAATGTAGTAATCAGTAGGTTTTGAAGGGTTTCGTCCGCCGTCGCCGCCGGACAGCAGCCGCTGGAAAGTGGAAGCAAGATGCAGCGGTGGTTAGCAAAGCTCGGCCGTCCTCTTCTCTCATCTTCCCTCCATGTCTTTCCTTCTCGATCTTCGAATCCCGTACCTGTTCGGTTGTTTTCCTTAATCAGATCCATTAACTCTTCCGTTACCCCGTACGTCCCGATCTGCCCCTCAAGGCTGATTGCGCATTCTTCGCCAGTCTTCCCGGTATGATTTGAATTTCTTTTCACTGTGATTCCTATCAGAAATACTCGATCTTTTGTAGCGCTTTGTCGATTATATGTCTATGCTTGCTCAAAGGTTTGTTTTTGATTTTGGAGAAGGTCCAGGTTTTGCAGTCCCGGCACTTGGCGACCAAGAAGGTAAAGAGGTCGAGGGCGCCGGACACGCCTGTGGTATCGAAAGTTAAGAAGTACAAGTTGAAAGCTTACTCGTAGGTTTGATCTTATCGTCTTTTCTATCTCTTCAGAATTTTGTCAGAGCTTCTGCTATTGAATCTGTTGATTCATTATTTGGTTAGTTATGTGATTTGAGATTTTTAGGTCATTCAAGTACCGGTTTAGGACGATGAATGATGGTCTGATCCGGCGGTGGCGGGCTGGGAAGAGGCATAATGCCCATTTAAAGGTGTGTCTTCTGGTTCATTTTTTTGGAACAGCATGTGTACAGTTTAGAAGAAACAGAAAATCTGAATAAATTTACCGAATTTTCCCTGCTATTTTTGTGCTTCTTCTGATAAATGAACGTTTTTCCTGCTAATGATGAAGGAATCTGGAATATTGAAAGTGAACTCTTACAATCTATGAGGAAGGAATTTGTAATTCGGAAGATTTTGCTAAAATTTCAAAGCCCTTTGGAAATGCCAATGGTGCAATGGTGATAATAATGAGGGTCTTTTATAACTTTTGTTGAAGACTACTTAAGAACAAGTGCAATATTATTGATGCTTCTCTGGAACAAATAATAATGATCACATATACTTGTTTTTTGAATTGCATGCAAAATCATGTGAAATGAAAGAAAACTTATATCCCCACCTGGCTGAACCACCTGAGTCACTTTCTTCACCTCTATTGAACAATCGAAGAGTTCATGGAGCCTTGGGGGTGGTCAAGAATATTTTAAGAATGTATGATGCTTCCTTGCTCAAATTTGATGAAGATAGATGGCATTATTTGCAAAAACTAAAAAAGAATTCTTCCTTGTTATGAGAGGAGCAATTTGAAGCAAAGTCATGAGATGAAGTGGGTCATAAAGGTAAGGAAAAATGGTAAGAAAGCAGTCCCAAACGAAGCCTTGGTCTTTTTGTGAGTGCTTTGAGATGTTAACTCTTTAAAAACTATGTTTGATCAGTGCTTTGAGATCTAAACTCTTTAAAGACTGTGCTTTATCAGTTAAGATATTTTATGAATCAAGCAATTTTACCTTTGATTTTGATCTTAAGTGATGCGGAGCATTTTAACTTAAAATTTTCATTAGGTTATTTGATTTAGTTTGTTACATGTTTCTAGAATCTTGTAGGTTTCTCTAGATTTCTCTATTTGATTAGTATATATAGAATGATGTAAGAAGAATGAAGGTATTGATGAATATTACACCTTTTTGAAGCTTGGTGCTTGTGTTTGTTACCTGGATTGAGAATTCCTTTTAGCAGGTCCGATTCTTCTGTCAATCCACTACATCATTAAGTCTAAAATTTTACCTTATTTGTTGAATCTGCAGATGAGAAAGTTTTTGATGGTATGTGCAGTCAAAAACCTTGTTCTTGAACAAGGAGAAAATGTTAAAGCTTTCATCCACACTGAAAGATTATAGAATTCTACATTCTTCTGTTCATTTGAATCGACTAATACTTATTTTTCTATCGTATTGCAGTCGAAGAAATCAAAAAGGAGACTCAGAAAGCCTGAAATTGTTCATTTGGCCTATGCCAAAGTGATGAAGAAGCTGAATTTTACTGGATAGAGTTCTGTAGTTCTGTTGTTTCCAGCCTTATTAGTTCTCCAGAATTTCACAAAAAGGAGTACTATCTTTCCTTCAACTCTTAGAACATCTTCAGAAAAATAATATTTAGTACGAGAATTTACCTTTGTGTTTTGTTATTTCTTTTAGCCAATTTGTTCTGTTTGTCCAGCTTATGTAGTGCCAACACCAAGTCAATGTAGAAGGTTAAGGCTTTGTTTGAGATCATTTTTTTACTGCTTTCTAAAGCAATATTATAGTAAAAAAATATTTTGAACTAAATATTTTTATACTAAAAAGTTGCTTCAAAATACATTAAGGAAGCCGCCCCAAATGAAGCCTAGCCTAAGGCTTCGTTTGGGACGACTTTTTTACTGCTTCATAAAACAGCTTTTTAGTACAAAAATTAAACTAGAAAACTGCTTTAAGAAGTAGAAAAAAAGTCGTTCCAATAATATGTAAAACTTTAAAAAAATTAATTTTTTTGCAATCGTGTCATGATCATCTTTATAAAGAATTACAGTTGCTTCCAACAAATTCCTAATTTGTAAAAAAAAAATTCTAGCCGTTAATGCTTGACTATATTATATAATCTCATTTAATGAATCAAATATGAATAAGAATATATTTGATTTGTTCTACATGGTAATTAAATAGGTATGTATGTACATGTTAGATCATCTTCAATTGAAATGCATATGGTGATATGCAGTTCGTTATTCGTTCCATTCGAATGATGAATTGTATGTCAAAATTTGATAGGTGAACAGTGCGACTCTAATATTGACATCGTACTATTCACATACGCTAATTTTTTGTGTTACGGAATTTGGAGTAGAAGCGCATGAAAGAGGAGAAAGATGTCTACTTTCGATTGGAGATGAATTATTGTATTTTGTAGTGGAAAATGAGTTTTTCGGTTGGAGATACCCTTAATTTAATCATATTAGTGTCAAGTGAATGTTATTTGGTTAAAAAAGATTAATAAGAAAAAAAATGTAAATTAATTTGTATTTTGATTTATTAATGTTTAAAAACTATTATGTACTTTTAAAATGAAAGCTCAATTTGAAGCAACATGTCAATGTATTTTTTATTATTTTGAATAAGATATTAAGTATTGACTAATAATAATTAAAGTTTTAATCTTAAAATCTAAATAGAATAATAATTATTAGGTAAATGTAAAATTTATGATGCAAATAGAATAATTATTGTAATAATTAGCAATTCATTGTTCAAAGTTTTATCAATTAAGTCATTTTGAGTTAGGAAACTGAAGTTTCCTAAAAAAAAGAAAAAAAAAAGTTTCTTTCACGGGTTGACCCGAACCCGAATTTTTCGTGTCGGATTCGGGTCGGGTTAGCGGGTCGTGTCAGGAATTGACAGCCCTATTTCCACCGCAAATTCTCTTTCTAGAAGAGTGGAACTCGTCCTTCCTGTACGTACTCTTCCTCTCCGTCGCGTTGGTTTCCATTTGCTTCTTTTCCAAGTCAAGTTGCGATTTTTCTTCCTCTTCGGATGTAAAAGGGTCTCGGCTAGGGTTCAAAGGAGCATTTTTGTATCTGCATCTCAGCTCTAGTTATTCGCGGCAGCAACGACGATGTCGGTGAGTGATTCTCTCACAGATCCCAACTTTCTTCTTTTTGTTCTCTTTTTATGCGATTTATTTGGGGAAATTGGCTCCTCGTTTGAATTATTAAGAAACTGTTTTGGTTTTCTTTGACTTTGGAAGCCTCGGTGTGATTTGACTTATGGATGCCGTTGAGCGCTTTAATCTTTCATTTGGACTGAAAGTAGCAATAGATTTACTGATGAACACTAGTTTTTAGGCCTTGGATCCGTTAATGTTGAGAAATACAGAAGTTGGAGTCTGAGAATTACATCAGGATATCTTGGCAGCATTGATTAGGATATTAACGTTTGCCAAACGCTATTCAATCTAGAGTTTGATTTCCTAGGATTGCAAATTACCTACTGAAAGTCATGGATAATCGTATAAAAAAGTGTAGAACTAACAATTTGCCAAATATTTAAAAACTATGCTGTGAAATTTGTATGAGTAGAATATGAGAACATACAAAAGAGTCTAAAACACCGAAATTTTAAGTAGGGTGATGATATCTTTCTTCATGAAGAAAAATATTCTCAACTTGTTCGACTCTTGAATGGACTCTAATAAGCCTTCCAAATTCAAGTTTCCTCTATCTAGAAGCTCTCTTTTTGTTCCCCTCTATCTTACTGAGAGATTATTACGTGCGGAGTCCGGATTGGAGAACTGTCCGGATTTTGTGAGGGTGCGCAATAAAAGTGCAATAACTGCGCACACTGCTCTTTTACTGTGTACACTTTCATAATCCGGACACAGCTCTGGTCCGGACTCCGCACGTAATAATCTCCCCTATCTTACTAAAATTTAGGTTTGCTTATTTATTTTTTATTTTTTTTTATAGAACTATCTATAAATTGATCAGTTTTATGTTGATTGGAGTTGCTGTTCCATTATGTTGTTATAACAAACATTGTATGTTACCATATGAGCTTTGTTAGGAAAGTGTAACCATTATTCTAAACAAATTTATGATGCAGGTAAGGACTGTCAAAGTGAGCAATGTTTCTCATAGTGCAACTGAACAAGATATCAATGAGTTCTTTTCCTTCTCGGGAGATATTGATCACGTTGAACTGAAGAGGTTTTCTTCATGTTTATATATGATGATTGTGGTTTTATTATATATGTAGATTCCAATTTAATGTTTGTTTTTCCAGCTTTGATGAATGGTCTAGAGTTGCTTATGTCACCTTCAGGGATTTCCAGGGAGCTGAGACTGCATTGCTTCTATCGGTGTGTTCCCTTATCTTTACATGAAGGTCTTTCTAATTAATAGCTTTATTTGAGATGTGTGTAATCAGCCATGGTTGTTGTAAGTTTATCTTATAATTAGTTGTGTTATTTATGTTCAAATCTAGAAAACAACAGGTTTCCATATATTCAAAGGTCTTTACAACAACAACAACAACATCAAGCCTTTGTCCCACTAAGTGGGGTCGGCTACATGAATCTTTTTTTGCCATTGTATATTGTTAAAAGTAAAATTCTCATTTAAATCTAATAAAGAAAGATCATTTATAATATTTTATAACCAAGTCTTTTTAAGTCTACTTCTACCTTTCTTAACATAAGTCAAAATGTCAAATCTAATACCTCAACTTTCCTAACCGGGTCATCGGAAGGCCTCCGTTTAATGTGACCCAACCATCTAAGGATTAAGGCGACTCTCTCTAATCTTATCTTCCACTGGAGATACTCCAACCTTTTCACGTATATGCTCATTTCGTATCCCATCTCTAAGGGTAAAGCCACTCATCCACCTAAGCATCCTCATCTCTGCAACACTTAACTTAGTATTAAGCTTTTCTTTAAATGGCCTAATTAATAATTTTATTTGGGATGTGCGCAATCAGCCATGATTTATTTATGTTAAAATCTGAAAAAGAACAGCTTTCATATATTCAAATTGCAAAGTGCATGCCATTATCCATAGAATTTCTACTTGCAGGTTTGTGACAGTCTCTTTATTCATTACGAGTTGTTGAGAAATAGATGAAATCAAACACTAAAAATGAAAAGAACATAAAATATTCCAAATTTCATTGCTAATAGTTGAAGGATGTGAAAAGAAAATTTGAATTGTCATCTGATGTTACTGACTTTTCTTCAAACTTAGAAAAATACAGAATCTCTGCTTAGAAACTTCTTGTTCTCTAAGCTTTAAAGTTTGAAGAAATAATTCAGCTTTTCTTGTATTACAAATGTATTTTTTTTATTTCCTTGTGTATCCATTCCTTGAATGATATTCCTTTTCAATGACTCAGGGTGCTACTATAATTGATCAATCTGTCATCATCACAAGTGCTACAGATTATCAGCCTCCACGCACCATGTCACTCCCTCCACCAGTATGAATCCATCTATGCTTTATAACTTTAGTTTTCACTGTCTAACAACAAAGAAATAAAATAAAACAAAATTTCTTATGTAGTATGAAGAGAGCAAATCAACCAATGGCTCGCCGTCCGTTGTTCGAAAAGCCGAAGATGTCGTTACAACCATGCTGGCGAAAGGTTTTGTTTTGGGCAAAGCCCCTGTCGACAAAGCGAAATCCTTTGACGAGAAGCACCGGATAACATCGACGGCGACCGCCAAGGTTGTTTCTTTGGATCGAAAAATTGGGCTAAGCGAGAAGATTAGTGCAGGTGCTTCAGCTGTGAATGGGAAGGTCAGGGAGGTGGACCAGCGATTCCAGGTATCTGGGAAAACCAAATCAGCCATTACAGTTGCTGAACAGAAGGTGAGTAGTGCAGGTTCAGCAATGCTGAAGAACAAGTATATCTTCAGTGGGGTATCATTTGTAACTGGTGCTTTCAGCAAGGTTGGTCAGGCTGCTAGTGATGTGGGATCAAAGACAAAAGAAAAGGTTATGGCTGAGAAAATGAAGAAGGGGACTTTCTGATAAGATCTTGATACTTCTAAATATATTATTAGTTTGCTATTTGTTTTTTTTTTTTTCATTATCTAATTTTGGATTAAGATAATTGATATGTTGTTGAAAAGTATTTTGATCGGCACAAATTTCTATGCATATTTGAATTGAAAATTTTCAAAATTAAATTGAGGGTCATTTAAACTCCGAGTTCACTAAATGTATAGTCGAGCAGAACGTTTGGATGAGATGAACCAAGAATGCTAAAAGTGGTCCAATTTGAGTTTGAATGAGCCCAGATTGAAGTGAAATTGGAAACTTCAAGGCACTAATTGATGATCGAACAATCTTTAAATCTTACATGCTTATAGTTGAATTGAGAATCTTGACAATATGAATTTAATGAGTCCAACATCACTTAATTTCGGTATCAGTAGGGCACTTTATTCTTGAAGGAATGATATATGATCGATGGAATTAATATAGGTTGTTTGATGAATTGTTTCAGATTTTCTCCATATTTATAATACATGTCATTCTAAAAAATTTATAAATAACCATACTCTCTATATGAAGGCAGGAGTTGGAGCTTGGACTTATGCTTAAGATTCAAAAGAGCTTAGAAACGTGAAGAATTATGAAGCTGTACTCGAGCATCATCTAACCATCATTGTCGAGCAACTGTCTGATCGTTGTCATTAGGCCATCACCCGATTGCCATCGTTGAACCACCTATTTATTATTGCCATTGTACCACTACTTGGACATTGCTCGACAGCGACTTTCAGTACATTGCCCAACCATCGTCATTGGACTATTGCTTGATCGTCGTTGTTAGAACACTGCCTTGTCGACCCCATCAAAACATCACTAGATTACCATTGTCGCACTGTTATCGCTAATTATAGTCCTACGACCACCATTATTAGACCTATAGGATCACAATCCAGTTCAGACTAGTTGACCTGATTGGTAAATCTTTGAATTTTTTAGTTCTGAACTCATTTGCATGTCTTTGAGTGTTTCAATGCATGAAATGATGACATGTGTTCTAGAATGAGTCATAAGATTTCGATGTGAATTCCAGTAAAATTTGAGAAACATTATTATTTGAGCGTCTCAGCAATGGATATGCGAGCGCCTCAGTGCAGCTAAAGTACTAGAGGCCAAACAGTGACATTGCAGCACTCCTGACTCTAGAATAGGATATGGCATGACTTGTGTGATATCATATCATATCGGGTCGGGTAGTGACAACCATCACTTGACTATATTCCTTCAGCCTCCATCGCCCGCTACGGTCCTTTAACCACCGTCACTCAATTACGGTCATCTTACCATCGTTGTCCGATTACAACATCTATTGTACAATCTTATGATATTTGTCGCCTGGATACATCGGCATCTGCTAATTTTATCACCTACCGTTACAAACAATGTCAATGCGTGCTATCGTTTATGAGATCGATGCATACTATCGACACCTATGACTCTCAACAAGTATCATCCATTGCTACATCAATTTCATAAGAAGCGATTTACGATTAGGGGCAACCTTAGCACCAAACAAGTTATTTGATCTAATATTTTTATATGCATCTAAGACAATATTGCTAATAATATTTTTTCTTGAAGCTTTTATAAAACATGAGAGATTTTTTCAAGGAAGTCTCAAATATTTTTAATGAATTATATACATTAGTGAGCTAATTATGAGAAAAAAAAATATTTAAATAAATAATTTATGATGGTGTGTAATTAATAAATTAACGCACGATGAATTATATGAACTATGAAGCACGCTTAATCCACCTTTGCGTACGCTATGATCATTCTTCGCATTGGATCAAGGACGGTTCTTCAAACAGCGAACATTGAAATTTTCTTACGTGGCAAAAATAGATTAGGTATCCTTAAAACCCGGCGCACTTCTCGCTGAGCCACCGCCGCCCTCTGCTGTTCGGAAGAAAATATGATTCCCCAAACAAAGAAAATATAGATATTTGGAAAAAAAAAATCCTCAGATTTCATTTTTTTTAAATTTATTTAAATTTCATTGTAAATTGGAAGTTTTAAAATTTATTATTAGATATTTTTAAATATTTTTTATATATTTTTATAACATATGTGATCCCATCGAATCCAAATAAGTAAGGTATTTCACTATTTCTTATTGTGAAATTTTTTTTCTAAAAATATCATGAGATTATTTAATTATATATATATATATAAGTTATTTTCATAAATATATTTTGTCATTAAAAAAATTAACCCTAATATTATTTAAATTAACCCCTACTTCGTTAAATTTTAATTATATCATTAAACTTCTAATGTTTACTAATTTTTTTTTAATTGAAAAAAAGGACGAAGAATGTATCATTTATCATAAGAATATATTTAACATTATTATCACTTAAATTTTATATTTTCTTACAAACTACAAATTAATTAAATTTGTATAATTTTATTTTATCGTATTTAAATAATTTTTAAAAGGGCTTCGTGTCGGTTCAGATCATTTAATATTTTCATAAGGTTTTTTAAATTTTATATTTTTGATCCGAACTGATTGATCCTGCAGTTAGCTCTACCTACTTTTGGGCAAATCAATAAATATTAAAAAAAGAAGGATTACAGTGCAATTATATTTCGCATGCGAGACGCTCGCATATAACTTCAGATATCAGAGGAGTCGCGTTGGGAAATTTAAAAACTATAATGGCAAGTTAACTAAACACGTTTTAGGGGAACAGAGGTTCTTACTTACCATTACTGTAAAAGCTCACAGCTTTCGTCTTCTCTCCCAATCTTTCCTTTTGAAATCGAGAGAGAGCCTCATCCTGAGTTTCTCCCATTGTTCTCGGCGAAGATTTACTGCACTGTTACTGATAACAACCGTTCCCTCTGCACTGGAGTGGCGGGTAGATAGATCTCTTCTGTCTGTTTACAGGTGAAGATAGATCTGCTGCATTGAAGTGAGCCTCGATCGATTTTCTAGGGTTTGGACATTTGCGGAGCAGTGGACGAAGCCTCCTCCTTCATAAATTTCCTTGCTTTTTCGGCCTTCATCGACGAGTAGATAATAAATGAAGAAAAGTTAACGGGAAAGTGTTTTCATTGGCTGTTGTGGCTTGGGCGTTGGGTCTCTTTCATGAGTCTTCTCCTTTTTGATCTAATCCATCAGATCCGGTCTTGAAGTCGTCGGATCTGTCTTTCAACTGCCACTGGTCGTATAAGATCCAACCCTTTAGTTTACATGCCGATGGCTAACACGAACCAAGCTCTGCGAGCAAGCTGGTCGGCCCGTTTTCCGCCGCCGGCGACGGGAAACCAAACAGTGGCCTTTGGCCACCGGACACAGTCCGGGAGGAACATCAGCTACTCCCGCGACGACCTTGACAGTGAGCTCGGCAGCGGCGAGCACTCCAAGGAGTTTCTCAGCTACCATGTCCACATCCCTTCTACTCCCGACAACCAGCCAATGGACTCTGCAGCATCAACGAATCTTGATCCATCAATCTCCGCCCGCGTGGAGGAGCAGTACGTCTCGAACTCTCTCTTTACTGGTGGATTCAACAGTGTTACCCGCGCACAGCTTATGAACAAGGTGATCGACTCTGAGTCGAGCCACCCGCAGATGGCCGGAGCCAAGGGTTCGTCTTGCGCCGTCCCTGGCTGCGGCGCCAAGGTCATGAGCGATGAGCGCGGCAATGATATTCTTCCATGCGAGTGCGATTACAAGATCTGCCGCGACTGCTTCGTGGAGGGTTTGCAGACCAATGGGACTTGCCCGGGCTGTAAGGAGCCTTACAAGGCAACGGATGTGGATGAAGTCGTTGCGAATGCTCAGCTGCATCTGTCAATGCAACCTTCTTTAGGAGGGATGTCGAAGATGGAAAGGCGACTGTCGCTGATGAAGTCGAGGAACTATGGAAGGAGCCTGACCAGAAGCCAAACTGGTGATTTTGATCATAACAGGTGGTTGTTTGAGACGAAGGGTACTTATGGGTATGGAAATGCTATCTGGCCTAGGCAGAATGATGGTGATGGTGATGGTGATGGTGATGGCGATGGCGGACAGCCGGTAGAGCTTGTGAGCAAGCCATGGAGACCTCTTACAAGGAGATTGAAGATCCCGGCTGCAATCCTCAGCCCTTATAGGTAAGTTGATTGAATTGTGATATATTGGAGATTGTTTGATCTGTTTTTTTATATTTGTTGTACATCTTGGGGATAAAACTACTACATTGTTTGCTCTGATTCTTTTCATAACCATTTTGGGGCTGTTTGGTAGCACACTGATTTCATTTAAGTAGGATTTCATAAATCTGGGTTTTAAATCCTGAAAACTGTTTGGTAACTTTCATGATAAATTCTGTGTCTGTTTGGCTCTTCTACTTACAATTTAAGGAGTTTAAAATTTTTGAGCGGAGTTTTTTCTTTCTCGCTTCAATAGAGTTGGAGGATTTTGTAAATCCAACAAAAAGCAGGATTTCAGAAATCCGGGATTTAGCATGAAAAGGCGGAATTTTCCGTCTACGGTGGCTTTCATTTTGGGTCATTTGGCTGGATTTCGCTTAAATCCGCCTCAAATCCGGCCTAAATCCTGCTACCAAACAGCCCCTTTGAGTGATTTGTATCATGTTCTTAAACTACATGTTCTTAAACTACATTAAGATTTTAAACAGAACCATTTCAGCTTTGTCTGAAGGAATTTATGGCCTCAATGCATAGTTCAATTAACATAAGTTCTTAACTGTTTTCAGGCTACTTATCTTTATTCGAATGGCCATTCTAGGCCTCTTTCTTGCATGGAGAATCAAGCACAAGAACGAAGATGCCATTTGGCTTTGGGGCATGTCAGTTGTCTGTGAGATATGGTTTGCCTTTTCATGGCTTTTGGACCAGTTGCCAAAACTCTGCCCCATTAATCGAGCCACCGACCTTCTTGTTCTGAAAGAGAAGTTTGAGACCCCTTCACCTTCCAATCCGTCCGGAAAATCAGATCTTCCTGGCATAGATGTCTTTGTTTCAACTGCTGACCCTGAAAAGGAGCCACCTTTAGTCACTGCCAACACCATCCTCTCCATCCTTGCTGCCGATTACCCCGTTGAGAAGCTAGCCTGCTATGTTTCTGATGATGGCGGTTCTCTTCTCACCTTCGAAGCCATGGCAGAAGCTGCAAGCTTTGCCAATCTATGGGTTCCTTTCTGTCGTAAGCATGAAATCGAGCCTAGAAACCCTGAAAGTTATTTCAGCATGAAGCGGGATCCTTACAAAAACAAAGTCCGGTCGGATTTTGTAAAAGATAGGAGACGATTGAAGCGAGAATACGAGGAGTTCAAAGTCCGTATCAATAGTCTGCCGGACTCCATTCGTCGTCGGTCTGATGCTTACCATGCCCGGGAAGAGATCAAGGCAGTGAAGCGGCAACGAGAAGCTCCTCTCGAGGAACCTGTAGAACCTGTTAAGATCCAAAAGGCTACTTGGATGGCCGATGGGACTCATTGGCCCGGCACTTGGGTTTACTCTGCAGCTGAACATTCTCGAGGAGATCATGCTGGAATTATTCAGGTATTCTCTTGTGACTACATGGTCATCATTCCCCTTCAAAACTGAGTATACTCATCTCTTTTAATGGAGAAATTATTAGGTTCGGACATCGAACAGAGAGAATCATTCGGATTTTTCTGTCTACAGTAAAAGCGTAGTCAAAGCGCAGTTACTATAGTAGCTGCGCTTTGACCGTGATTTTACTGTAGGCATAGAAAAATCCGGATGATTCTCTGTGTCTGATGTCCGCACCTAATAATGTCCTGGGGGAATTATTTTGTACAGAGTCTAAAAGTAGAAAATCTTTCGGATTACTGTGTACCCTATGCGTACGCTCTGTGTATTTGCTGCTTATCCACATATACGTAGAGTGTAAGCAGAGCGTATGCAAAGCATGATCGTATGTAGAGCGTACGTGGTACGTCCAGTAATCCAAAAGATTCTCTACGTCCGGACTCCGGACAGAATAATTTCCCTTTTTAATGGCCAACATTAATGTTATTTGACCAATATGCTTTATGATTTCTGACAAATTCATGTTTTGGGGCTGATTTCCTTGTTCTAGGTGATGCTGAAGCCCCCAAGTGATGAGCCTTTGCTTGGTAACAATGATGAAATCAAATCTTTTGATCTCACTGAAGTTGACATCCGTCTGCCCTTGCTAGTCTATGTTTCACGCGAGAAACGTCCAGGTTACGACCACAATAAAAAGGCTGGCGCCATGAATGCCCTGGTTCGAGCTTCTGCAATCATGTCCAATGGACCTTTCATTCTCAACCTGGACTGTGACCACTATGTATACAACTCTCTGGCCTTGCGCGAGGGCATGTGCTTCATGATGGACCGCGGCGGCGATCGCATCTGCTATGTTCAGTTTCCTCAGCGATTCGAAGGCATTGATCCTTCCGACCGTTATGCTAATAACAACACAGTCTTCTTTGATGTTAACATGCGCGCCCTCGATGGCTTACAGGGACCTGTTTATGTCGGCACTGGTTGCTTGTTCCGACGGATTGCTCTCTATGGCTTTGATCCCCCTCATTCGAAGGTCCATAGCTCCTGTTTCTCGACTTGCTTTCGAAGAAAAGGGAAAACTCCTTCTGCAGAGGAGACTCGAGCCCTGCGAATGGCCGATGAGGACGACGATGACGAAATAATGAATCTTTCATCCTTCCCAAGGAAGTTCGGCAACTCAAACTTCCTTATTGATTCCATACCTGTGGCAGAGTTTCAAGGCCGCCCTCTCGCCGACCATCCTGCAGTCAAGAACGGCCGGCCGCCTGGAGCACTCGTCATCCCGCGCGACCTTCTCGATGCATCCACTGTTGCAGAAGCCATCAGTGTTATTTCGTGCTGGTACGAAGACAAGACGGAATGGGGGCACCGCGTCGGCTGGATATACGGGTCAGTCACCGAAGATGTCGTGACCGGTTACAGAATGCATAATCGAGGATGGAGATCAGTTTACTGCGTGACCAAGCGAGACGCTTTTCGCGGCACCGCACCGATCAACCTCACCGACAGGCTGCACCAAGTGCTCCGGTGGGCGACCGGATCCGTCGAGATCTTTTTCTCTAGGAACAATGCTCTTCTTGCCAGTCCCAAGCTAAACCATCTTCAAAGAATTGCATACCTCAACGTCGGCATATATCCCTTCACTTCCTTCTTCCTCATCGTCTACTGCTTTCTACCGGCCCTCTCTCTCTTCTCAGGCCAATTCATAGTCCAGACTCTCAATGTTACATTCCTCGCCTACCTCCTTATCATCACCATCACCCTCTGCCTGCTCGCTGTGCTTGAGGTCAAATGGTCGGGGATCGAGCTGGAGGAATGGTGGCGAAATGAGCAGTTTTGGTTGATTGGAGGCACAAGTGCTCACCTTGCAGCTGTTCTTCAAGGCCTGCTGAAGGTCATAGCAGGAATCGAGATCTCTTTCACACTCACCTCAAAGTCTGCCGGAGACGAAGAAGACGACGACTTTGCTGATCTGTATCTTGTGAAATGGACATCACTGATGATTCCTCCTATAACCATCATGTTGGTGAATCTCATCGCCATCGCCGTGGGAGTAAGCCGGACGATTTACAGTGTGGTTCCGCAATGGAGTAAGTTGATCGGCGGTGTGTTCTTCAGCCTGTGGGTGCTGGCTCATCTCTACCCTTTTGCGAAGGGGTTGATGGGAAGGAGAGGGAAGACTCCAACTATAGTATTTGTCTGGTCTGGTTTGATTGCTATAACTATTTCACTTCTGTGGGTGGCAATCAATCCTCCTTCTGAGAGTTCACAGATTGGTGGTTCGTTTACTTTTCCTTGATCTTTCTTTCTTCTTCTTCATGGCAATTTCTGTTCTGGACATAATCTGATATCTGTATTTATAACAAATTAACAAGTTTTGAATGAGTTTTTCAGTTATATTTGATTTTATCTTTGATAAATTGTGTGTGTCATCTTAGGCAACAATTTGATTGATGAATCAAATTCGAACTTTTATTACATCCAGTGAACGTACGCTCCTTTACGTTCGGTTTTAGACCAAAACAGCGCAATACCGACTTTTTTGAAAAAACTCGGTACAACTCGGTACTCGGTATTGCGCTTTTTTTGCCTAGAACCAAACGTAGAGGAGCGTACGTTCACTGGATAAAATAAAAGTTCATCAAATTCATGTCATAAAATGATTAAATGTGTCACAGGTTCGGATCAGATATTTTGATCGATATAATGAACGGATTAATATAACATTCAAAATAAATGAAAAAATATATATTATTTTTAAAAATAATTTTCTAATTGCAATAAACAAAATGAGCCCTTAATTAATTTTCTATAGCCAATGGCCGGTTTTTATAAACAGGTCCGATTTTCTAGTTCGGCGGTCGAACCAGCCGTTCGAACGGTTCACACATGGTTCTTTGTTGAGGCGGTTCTTAAGGCTGGCCGGTTTGGCCGGTCCGATTTTAAAAATGTTGGCCAATGATGGGTTGCAACTGCAACTAGAGATTTAGGCTGTTAAAAAATCATTTAATTTAATTGAGTTTAATCAAATAAAAAATAATAGAGCCAAGCATTTAACAAGCATTCTTAAGGCCTGTCGGTTTGCGGTTCAACTAGCCGGTCTGATCCGATTTTAAAAATGTTGGCCAATGATGGTTTGCAACTACAACTAGAGATTTAGGCTGTTAAAAAATAAAAATTAATATAGCCAAGCATTTGACAAGCAATTCCCATTAGCTTATCAAAATTTTTTTAGATGAGAAGCAATTTTTTTACAACAAAATATATTATAGAGTCTATTTGAAATAACTTCTTTGTTGCTTTGTTTTTTAGATAACAATCATAATTTCACATGAATACTGCATTATTATTGTTATTTCACTATTTTTCAGAAATGTTTGTGGCGAGCAATTTTTTTTCAACCAGGTAGATAAGTTGTTTTTCCCACAACAATTTCACAATCAACTTTATAAACCGTTATAGTCAACTCAAACATACCCATAAAGTGGAAAAAATATTCTCTGCAAATGCTGAACGTCGTCCGGAGACCAACTATAATGCACCATATTACTCCTTCGCTCGGTATCGCGGAGTACCGTGGCTCGATACCGTTAATGTGGCTGCATCTGATTCACCTTCGGACGTAAAGCTGTGTCTGGCGTCCGCACAGAAAAATTTCTCAAATAAAGTGATAGTTTGTATAACACAATTATTTTTAAAAAGGAAAAAAATTATAATACCTACAATAACTTTAAAAAAATCATATTTTTTCACACAATTTTTACAGAAATAAATCCTCATAACGATATCATTCTTCAGTGAAGGATAGGGTCTCACCTCAAACAAACATTGACCCATACAAACCATACTCAACAACTAAAAAGGAAAAAAAAATCATTGAGTACAGGAAGAACAGCTCTATTTTGCAGAAAACAAAGTGGAACTAACCAATTACCTATCTCAGGAAGAAAGAATCAGTCTCTCATTTCAGATGCATCCACAGTGCAATATCTCTCCTGATAACATCATTATATTGCCCTCTTCCACAGCTTAAGAATGATGAGAAATTCTGAACAGACTGAGAAGAGAAATGGTGGTTCTGAGCTTGCTTTGTTGGCTTCATCATCATAACGGTTGGCAAAGGCAGAGAGTTCTTGTTGAATGAGGTAAAGAGTCGCCGGTTTTCGCCGATTTGATCTGACATTTTATCAGTTGGTTTGTCCACACCAACGGACTTATTTGAGTTTAGTTCCCGGGTACTAACAGGAAGTTTTTCTGGAGAGCTACGGATCTGGGCGGATGGCTTGATTCTGTCAAGAAAACGAAGGAACCAGTTACCAAGGCTCCTTCCTGCTTCTAAGTCTCTTTGCTGTATGTTCTTGTGTACAGTAACTGCCACATCAAAAATGGAACGTGTTCTCCTACAAGATGAAAAGGAAGAAATAGAACCCAAGTAGAGAAGGATATTCTGACCCGAATTTTTTACCATTGAAGCAACAAGTAAATGGGTGAAATCTTTAAACTAACTGAAATTTACACAGACCATAAAAGATGTAATAGGAAAAGTTGTCCAATTAAGAGAAAACTGAGGATTTAATGGTTCAGTAATGAAGAGTTGCCAATCTTATTAACAGGTTTGTTTCGATGTTGGTGCTATTTGTCAAATAATCTATTTTTAGTTTACCCTTATTGTAATAGATGTTAGTTCCTACTCTCAAAAGTTCTTAACCATGGTTTAAAAAATCGTTAAGGCACGCCTTGAATTGAGAGGCATAAAGAAAGCGTAGAGGCTTCAAACCTCACTGGGGTTATTGCCAGAGTCAAGTAATTTTTTTAAAATATTCTCTTAACTTTTTTCATAAAGGCTTGGGACTATCATCGACAATTTTAAGAAATTTAGTTTAAATTTGTTATTCAAAATTTAGTTTACTCGTATTTTAAAATAGCTGAATGATTACTTCATTACCAAAACAATCAACTATTTTTTTTTTTAATATAAGTGATTAAAGTATCATTTGTCAACTTATCAAATTATATTTCATAGTCAATTTTTTATAATAGTTATGCAAAAAAAAAAAAAAAAACTCTTTTAATGTTGCAGCAACGGGTAAAACTAATGCTAGTTTCAATAGCTTGAAAAAAAAAATGATATAAAATATCCTTCCTGCTCTGGATCATTTTCTCAGTAAGGCTTCCAATATCTTTTAAGCATGAAAATTATACATGTCCATAATATAAATTTTTGAATGATTACCAAGAATCATGAGGTTTATTGTAGTAAAATCATCTAGATAAATGTGTATCATTCTAATTAGCTTATATTTGTTGAATACATTTAAACTGACTATTTGGATTCAAATAGGCAACGGACAAAATTAATTAAATATTTGTCTCTATAAAGTGATTATTAAATTGTATAGAATATTTCAACTTGAAAATGATATCAATTTGTTATATCTTAAAGTCTATTCTGAGGACATCCATAAGCAACCATTTATCATCCATATGGAGAATAACTATTTTCTATTGCTCACAAAATAAAATTATTTTGTTAATAAAGTCTTTCCACTTGTAAGCGCTTATATCTTGTAGTATTACTTTAGCATTCACAATATCTTGTTCTTTTCTTTGTAATACTAATGATAGTTTAAAAGTGACTCCAAGTATATCTTTCATCAAATATAAGCAAAGAAAATCATCAAAAGATTATAGAGATTCTACTAATACGAGTTATTTCTTGATATAAATCTTGACCTATAACAAACTCTCCATTTTGTAATACACTTAACATCTTCTCTCATTGGTAATATCTAAGCTGATCAAAGCATCTACATAAATTAATAATGATATTCAACACATTTAAAATTATAGTAAATAAAAAAACAATTTGAATATGATTTTTTGAAACAAATATTAAGGTTGATTGGAGTTGGTGTGAGAAGTAGTGAATATAATGTAATGATTTAATTTCATTTAGGAATAATATTTTTAGCCCATTAAACTCCACACTCATATTACTAGCTCCATCATAAACTTGGTCACATTAAAGCATAAGTTGAGAAGATTTATTCAATTGTTATTTAGAGGTATTTAGCTATTGCCTTTGGAACATTTATAATTCCAAAAATTAATCAACTACGTGACTTATTTATTCACATATCACAATACAATAACTTTTTGCTCATTTGCAGATATATCATGAGATTCATCAACTAAAATAGAAAAGAAACCATTGCTAAGCCCCTTAATTGAGAAATTCGTTACTGCAATGGATGTGGGTCTAGTAATATCGCAAGTTATATTTTTTTTAAATATTAGGATCTATTAATATCGCTATTAATATCTTTTTAGTAGAACATTATTTATATCTTCATTATGTTCAGATAAAAACTATACTACCTAAGAAATTTTTTTGGATTTTTGGATTAATAACACCAATCATGTCCTTCGAAAGCTAATCCTTATCTTAAAAGAAGCCTCATGCAATCAACAAAAGTATTTAGTGAGTACGATATGTATTTGTAGCACGATCAAATTGCTTTTGAAAGACAACCAATATGCTGACTCTATTTTATTAAGTTCTCACATTTATGTCGCATAATTATGAACACTAATGGGGCCTCCAACATGAAGTTCAAATCTATCTTCTTCTTTTTTTCAGTTTGAAAATCCATACTTGTTAAATTCTTAATCATCCCCTTTCTTTGGTCATAGCTCTAAGAAAATAACAACATAACTAATATAGTTGATCTTTATATATATTAACCTCTAACAAATTAGAGTACTTATCAAATTAACTAGAATTGAAGCGACTCTCTTTGATTCTATAAATTTTATGGAAGTCTTGATTGTGAGGTTCATAAGGCCCTTTTGCAAGTATGATCTTCGAACTTAATCTTAAATATTAGAATTATATTCACAAATAGAAGTTGTAATCCATAATATTATGGAGGAGTTTGAAAATATATCCCCAAGTTTTTTAATTAATTAATCTCCATTTGAATTCGTTTTCAATTATGTTATTCGTTGATTTCATTTTTTTCATTTGATTTCATTGATAAATTTAATTTTAATAACCTATTGAAAAATCTCTCCATAAATATACAAACCTTTAAGTTGAAAAAAAGAAGAAGAAAATAAGGTTTAAACAAACTATCATTATTAATTTGTATTTTTATTGTAAGAAAAATAAATCATATCAAATGCCAACAAGACAAAAAATTTCATATTAAGGTGAGCAAGAAACCAACCTTGAAGACAGCATATGCCCATAAAAAGCCATTATGTTATCCTACTTTGAAGTCTGAATTGAAGTTTTTGGATAAGCAAAGAAAGAGATAATAGATTTATATCTACTATAATAATATTAATAATTGCAACAATAATAATCAAATGTTTCATAAACAGAGAAAAATCAGGGTGAAATCATGAAGAGAAAAACTAATCGGCAGTTGTTGACAATGAAGATGGAGAAGCTGTGACTCAGATGCTTTGGAGTGCAAACTGGAGCGATTGGGGCAAAAGAAGGAGGCATTTTTTGGGAAACATCTTAAGCCTAAATTAACTACACCTTGATATAGAAATTCTATTGGGTTGCATTTTTTGAGTAAGACTAATAAGAATCAGAAGTTAACTTTTATGATCATTAGGAGCTTTTAAGAAATGGGATCTGAAAATAAAACCTATTGCAACCAAGTACCTTACCACTAATTACTTGCTTGATCAGCTAGTTCGTTTCTTAATAATACATAGCAGAATCTTACAACCAAAGACAATAATGATGCTAAAAAGAAGAAAGAAAGGGAATAACATTCAAATCTACAACACTCAAAGCATGAGCCTTCAATTAAAGTGAAGAAGAAGATAGAAGGTTTGGATAAGAAAATCCCAATGATATCAAAGAGATTTTCCTCGCAAATGAGATGAGAGAAGTAGAACTTCCATCGGCAAAATCAAAGACATAGTAATAACTTTTTTTACAAATATAAACCTGAAGTGTCTTCTAAAGGTGAGGAGAAGGGAAATTATATGCTACAACTACAAAAGAGAATGGAAATATCTAATCATGGGATTGTTCATACCTCAAAAGGATATAAGAATGATAGAAAAAAGCAGAAAAAGCCAAACAAAGATGTGAAGGTCTTCTGTGTAAACTCCATGAAGAACCAAATTCCAGTATATTCAAGAATGAGGCAAATGTTTGCTCTATGGTTGATGAAGATACATTCACAAAATACTTAAAATATTAATAACAATAATAATGCTAGATGTAATTATAATAGAAAGCAGCATATCATCAAATGATTGTAAAATCAGAAAAGCTCTCACATTTATTCACGTTTTAATCCATATGGGTGTTGAAAGTTTTAGGATCTTCTCACCGTAGACAAGACTAAAATGCTCTGAAAACTAACTGACGCTCATTCAACACTCAAATGCCAAACTTTCCCGATTTTCACCTTTCTAGTTAGTAAAAAAATCACCACTTTCCCACCTCCCTAATTTCCGACCATCCTCAACATAGCAAGAATGCTCACTTATAAACCCTAAAATGGTCAACAGTAAGTAGAGGAGAAGGAGGAAGATGAAGAGGAAACGATACCTGTGGAGAAATTGTCTGATCCTGGGGTGCTTTGGGCCAATAATTCTCCGCTGGAGTCTGAGAGCGATCCTGTAGGTCCGCTTCAACCCCAAGAAATACGCCGTCGCCGCGGTTATCTCCCATAACACCATCTTTGCCAAACTAAAAAAGGGAAAAATTGAACCTTCTCAGATCCCTTCTACTCTCTATTCTTCTGGGAAACTATCGCCTTTCTTCTTCTACTATCACATAATCGTCAACTCATACAATCATTTCACTCCTCTCTGCGGCGGCGAGGGTAGGAAACGGAACTTGATAGAGGAAGAGTCGAAGACGAGAAAGAAGAAAACAGTCGCTATTTCTACTTTTGATCATTTTTTTATAAAAATATTGAAATTTATAAATAATGGTAGATGATCAAAACAATCAAAATTGTCATTTCATAGTTTCTTTTGAGATTTGAATAAGATTTATCAAAATAACATAAGAATTTTTTATAAATTGGCTCATTCTTTAGATGAAAGTGGCATTGAGAGTTTCAACTTGGTATAAAATTTAGATACGTATTTGAGAGAGCCACTTGCGGCATCACGTTGCCCCAGGGTAGTCAATTGCCCATCCTCAAATCGTAAAAATTAACCCAATCCCCTAATTTTTTTTGCCCTAATCTAAGGCATTTCCAGATCCCCCGCCTTCGTTTCATTCCCTTCACACACGCGACATGTTGACACAAGTAGCCAAAGTCGTGAGGCGCGAGGGTTTAAACTCAAAGCTACCCCAGGTTCGTGAATCGTGATCTCATCCATCAGTTATAACATTAATGCAAGTCATCAACACCAATGCTGATGCTTGCCAACTTCATCATATGGTATCACTCATCACTTCAATACACACCATTGCCAATAAAGCTTACACAAATTGTCGGCACCAAGTCTAATTCTTAATGCCAATACTAAGATTATACTAGAATTCTTTGTCTTTGTTTTCGTGTCCTCAAAGTAGAACAACCAAAGTTACTAAAATGATTTCTTTATAAAAAGAACTTCAATGCATCAAAGCTCTTAGAATTTTCACCGTGAAATTTATCGTCGACAATTTATGATTATTTTATTGTATTAATGTCTATCTCAATTAGCTTTCTCAATATTTCGCTTCATAACCTATATTTTTCGAACAATTATTCTTATTTATTCACAAAATAAATTCATATATTAAATATGTAAATTTAACAATTTTGAGTGCTATTCACATAAATCCATCAATATTAAAATATTGCATGTAATAAATATGATAAATATTTTAAAAAAATTGATGTATATATTAATTTAAGAATCATTTTACGAAAAAATGTAATCAAAATATATTGATATAAAATTTTCCTTGAAAATCACTTTATTTTACATTTTAATCCTATCCTTAATGCATTTTTACATATTGCACCATGCAAATGCACGAGTATATAATGGTTACTCGCTGTGGCGCTCTTCTGTTCCCAAAGGAAAAAGCCCTAGTAGCTGAGGAGCCGCCATGCCGCCCAAATTCGATCCTTCTCAGGTTGTCGAGGTTTACGTTCGCGTCACCGGCGGCGAGGTAGGGGCCGCAAGCTCCCTTGCCCCGAAGATCGGTCCGCTCGGCCTCTCCCCCAAGAAGGTCGGAGAAGACATCGCCAAGGAGACGGCCAAGGACTGGAAAGGACTCCGTGTCACCGTCAAGCTGACTGTTCAGAACCGGCAGGCCAAGGTTTCCGTCGTTCCTTCGGCGGCTGCGCTCGTCATCAAGGCCCTTAAGGAGCCCGAGCGCGATCGCAAGAAGACTAAGAACATCAAGCACAACGGGAACATCTCGCTTGACGATGTAATCGAGATTGCAAGGGTCATGAGTCCCAGATCTATGGCTAAGGATCTTAGCGGCACCATCAAGGAGATTCTGGGGACGTGCGTCTCCGTCGGCTGTACCGTGGATGGGAAGGATCCCAAAGACTTGCAGACGGAGATCACAGAAGGGGATGTTGAAGTACCGCTTGAGTAAGTATCGGATTCTTATGTGTTACTGGGTTTGATATTCTGTTTTCATCTTTCGAACATTTGGACAGTTGAAATCTTATTTATCATCGCAGTGTATTGTAACTTAAGAAGGATTCTGAGCGAATGTTTCTTTTAGAATTAAGAGTTGTTTTATCTCAATGTGGTTTAGTAATCTTATTTTTTTGACATTGTTCAACACTGATTGTTGAGAATTTCCTTCTCATTTTTTTTTCAATAGCTTGCTTTATTTTCTCGTGGGAAACTTGAATTTCCGTTGATAGGTAATTTCTGTGTCTGGTCATTTTATTGCATTCTTTTCTCATATGACTTTTTTAATTGAATTGGATGTGTAGATTTCATGACTGGAAACTAATTGATTAGTTGCAGATAAAGATTAATTTGAATCCATCGTTGGTTTTCTATTTGAATTTCTGTATGGACTCTTAGTTCATGCAGGTATATGAAGAGCACTGGACATGTTTTAATCTTTATTTTTTCAGCATTTCTCGTGAAATATGACCCTATTTGTCAAACAGATGGATCGTGGCGTACTTGGGATTAAAGAGTAGTTTTTTTTCTTGAATCATAGATTTCTTGAACAAAGTTTTCTAAAATTTGGAGTTGGCTTTAATTTTTAAAAAATATTTCTTAGTCAAAATTTGGATTGTTTTGGTATTTTTTGCGATTTGGAAGAATGAAAGAGAGAGTTTGAAAGATTCAGGTTCACCTTAGCTTGTGGATTTTAGTTACAATTATAATTAAGAAGCTCTGTTCTTACATGAAATTCCATGAAGAAAAATTCTAGAGCCTATCTCAGACTGTTGCCTTTATCAATCTAGTTAAACTTCAAGGGTTTACCCTTTATCAAACAATCATAGTTCAATGTTTCCATTGAGGAATTTGATGAGATGTGGTTGTAAGCCTAGAAAACGTTGAACTTTATAGTGCATGATGATTCAAACTCAGTCAATTGAATTGGTTTGCTTAAGGTCTTTCAAAATAGGAGATCTCATTCCTAATTTTCACCAGATAATCTTATTCCATGGGTGGGCGAGTGGTAAATTTAAGCCCAATTGGGAAAGACTCCATTGTAAAAATGTAAACGAGGGTGAAACTTATCAGTTTGTTGATTGCAAAGGCATATATCCAATTGATGCAACAAAAAAGAAAACACTTTAAGATTGCAATTTAAAACCAACTTATATTCCTTAAACATAGATGAATATGTGCACATAACACAACAATGCTTACAACTTACAAGACACAATAACACTTTCAACTTAAAAAAAAAAAAACAACACAACCTTAGACACAACAGCTTACAACTTATATTAATAATGATAAGAAGGATACATATGGGGTGGGAACCATGGAGAGAGAAGAGGTAGAAAACCGAGACGAAGTAGAAGAGGAAAGGAGACTAGCTCGCAAGCTAGAAAAAATCCGTAGGTTTTACAAACAAAAATTCATCATTTTCTACTCTAAAACTGTAGCAAAACAGTCCCATTTATAGGGGAGAAAAAGAAAAAAAAAAGACAATTAGTGCAGGTAGTTACAGTATCCACCCAAACAACCGCTATAAACACCTCAAAACTTTAGCAAAACCGAAGGGATAGCTGACTAGGGGAAATCAAAGTATCAACACTACAACCAATGAACACAGAAACCGAAGGGACAGCTGCCAAGGGGGAAACTGAAGCATCAACACAGCAACCAATAAACACAGAAACTGAAGGGACGGCAGCTTGCTTTGCCCAAATCACCAATGCATCCAAATCCTCGCATCAATGGACAAAATTTACAAAAATTATTATGCCTATTCAAATGTGCTGACAAGGCTCATCTCATTTTAACCCTTGTGGATTGGGTATGTGGGCATCCAGAATGTCATACATTAACGTAACACCTAATTTGCGTCAATGAATTCACCCATTTAGGAAGATTCATATACGGCTAATAATTAGTCATGTCAAAGCCTCTAAGAAACATAAATAACTCAGCGATACCTTTCTGGAATTTGACCTCTTGGTGCATCTCTACAATTCTACCTTCTCATCGATTCCCATTGAGATCTTAAACTATATGATGACCTCCTCCCAGGTATCCCACTTTTGTTCTTCATTTATATAGCATGGTTTTTGCAAACAAAACATATACCAAGCCTATTTCTTTTTGGATTTCCATTCCTTTCTTATTACAATAATGCCACTCAAGTCCATAGTGAATCGTCGCATATTACTTGATGTCAGTAGTATCTAGCCATTCCTTCGCTCCATCACGAGATGATGAAGGAATTCCATGGAATCCAATGGCCATGTCAAAGCTCTTCTCCAAAATAACAATTTCAATCTTTCTCAAGGTAATAATCACTAGAGGTGGCGTCTCAATCAGTTCAACCAAACAGCTTGAAGATGGAACAATGAAGGATGAAGCTTTATGGGGAACTCCATGGAATCCAAGCTCTCTGAGTGGCTGATCAAACTCATCATCTTCATTGAAAGAATAAGCAATATCTTGGTTAGTAGTTGAAACCTCCGATTTATATTTAAGTCAGTTAAGGTATGCTCACACATACATCACATATGCAAGCTTCGAACTCAATACCTTTTGGTTAGTAGCTGAAACCCCCGATGAACAGACCAAGCACGTGTTGGGCTTGTATATATTGACCAATTCTGCAAGACATGTTTTCATAATTCAATTGCATTTAGATGTTAATCTCAAATCCAATCTATCAAGTAGCATGCAAGTAATCTTTGGCCAACTACTTAATCTCCAAGCCCAATACATAGTGATAATGCATGTTAAGTTTGCAACAATTAAGAATATATGCCAATTATGTCCCCAAGCTAAGGATTGTTTTCTTGATATAGGAACATAATAGCTACCTTCTTGATTTATGGCAATTAGGACCAACTTTTTGATTTAGAGAGATATGAATTGACTTAGTAATCATTTGCTAATGGTTAAAATTCTCTATAGCATTCTTTTGTACCAAACTATTTTTATCTCTATTATGTTCAATAAAAAATACTAAAGACTCAAGAAAACTTTCTTGGTTTATTGATTTATAAGATTTATCATTGGTATACAAATTGACACAACTCTTACACTAAAGTGAGTCATGTCTTATCGAATGCAGGGGTGTCAATTTCGAGTCACGGGTCGGGTTCGTGATGAACCCTAAGTTGACCCGACCCGAACTCGACCCGACCCGAATGACATGGGTTGGACAAAAAGCTGCTAGTTTTTTTGTCCAAATATGGGTCAAACTCTGCTTTTCGGGTCAAAATGGGTCAATCTCGGGTTGATGGGTCAAAACGAATTATTTTCGGGTCAACGGGTCAACCCAAACCCAACCCGCTTTGAGTTCGGGTCAACCCAAACCCGAAATTTTTGGGTCGGGTTCAGGTCGGATTTTCAAGTCGGGTCCAATATTGACACCCCTAATCAAATGTGTGACATATAATTATTCGAAATCTATTTGGAAGTATTTTTTTATTATATATAATAAAATCTGTAAACTAATATACGATCATAAGTACAATAAAGCAAAAAATCATCTACATCGCATAAATTTGTATTAAAAAATTATACAATCTGAAAGGGTCCATATTAACAATATAATATCATGATCTTTAAAAAAATATAACTACAATTTAGCTAAAAGTCATAACCATAATTCGAAATTTACAACCTCTACCTCTAATAACCAAGCTCCGAATCATTTTCCATTTCTTGAAAGCAACACACAGAGAGAAAGTGGCGGTGAGCATCAAACAACTAAGTTGAGTACAAAAAACCTTCAATAATTTATAATGTATATAAGGAGAAATAATATGTATATGATCCTATTATCATATAAAAATAAAAAAGCATGTAAAAATTAGCGATAGTTCCATAATAATTTTAAAAAAATAATGATATTAAATATATTATCTTATATTATCAAACATTATGATCTAGCAAGTTTAGTATGTTAGTATAAAATTTATTAAAATTGGTTCCATGTCATCAAAATATTTGTTGAATCAAGAGAAAAAAAGTTTCTCACCCATCGTTGCTTGTCCAGATGGTGAAGAGCCGGCTAGGCAAAGCCTAGGTCCCTGGTTCGAATCCCTTGGCAAGCAGTAAAAGCCTTAAGTTTGGCCCGTGTAAATTGGTGTGGGTTGCATGCTAGATCGGCCAGGGTTTTCACTGGCCTAAGGACAATGCTTCCTCGTTACAAAAAAAAAAAGTTTCTTGTCCTTGATCTGAATGGCTTACTTTGTGATATAGTTAATGATTACTATATTCATTAGTATGGGGAATATATATATATATATAAGAAAATAATGAATAATGTTCGATTTTTATTTCGCTTATAAGAGTTAAAATTATCAGTTACGGGATAAAAGAGTCACAGGCTGAAGTCTAATCTGATTCATTTCTCACCCTAGTTGCCAAGATCATATAAAAGAAAAATTATCACATTAAAAATTAAAACAAATTTGTTGGCATATAAGAAAAAAAAAATTTTGACTCTATCGCCGTGTATATTCTAGACTGTAATAGTTTGATGTCGTCTATTAGAACACAATCTCACTATCCTAAGCCCTGATTTAATGCAAAACATGCGTAGCAATCATAACCTATGAGCCTCTCGCTCAAACTCACACTACTACTGAAATCAGTCCTTAAACCAGGGGCGTCAGGCGTCTGTCTCTTTTTACCCAAGTGGGTGAAAACTTATCGGGAAAGGAACATCAGGACCATCCCTGGAAGATCACATCCAAATAATTGAGGAATCTCAAAACGAGATTCTTCAACTTCTTTGAGAGACCCGACAACCAATACTAGCATAACAAAAGGAGGTTCTTCTGCCTCGAGATACACCACTAGTCGAAGGTGTTCAACCTAAACATCCTAATGCAGATAATCCTCTTCCATAGTCACGAAGTCGCCTTAGAACACAACAAGACATTGACCTTGTTGACACCGCTATCTCTACCCATCCTTCTCTCCCCAATCAGCTAGCCCGCATTCCTCCGGACATCCCAGAGGACTTGGCCTGACCTAACATTGTTGAGCTCCCACCCAATGCCATCAGTCATGAACTGCAATGAGTGGTTTGAGAAGAGTTCCCAATGAGAGGTAGAAAACAATCTCTTTGTTGCGTCCTGGAATATTCGCGGCGGTAGAGAAATATATAGTTTAACGTCTTAGCGTTGTACGAAGATCCAGCACACAATCAGATAAGTGAGAGGGTGTAGCGCGTGCCCGATCAAGCTAATTTTGTGATGCCGTATCACTCTTCATCAGTGAGACTTCTAGGAGTCATCAGCCCTTACTGAGGCTATTCTTCAACACTCCATTCCGGCAGGATTTAAACAACCGAACATCGATTCTTATGATGGGTCATCCAACCCCTACGAGCATATTGATTACTACCAAACTAGTATGCATATATAATGAGCCTCAGACGCACTCATTCGTCAAGTTTTTCTGGCCACCCTCAAGGATAAGCTCGAACATGATTTTATTCGCTTCCAACCAGAACCATTACCATATTTGTCAAATTGGCCAAAATATTCGTTGAACAATTTTTTATAAATCGGAGAATATTTAAATATTTTTTCCACCTCTTGGAAATTTACCAGAGTGAAAGTGAGTCCCTCAAAGATTTTCTACTGAGGCTCGATAAATTTTAGGAGTGGATCCCGAATTACTTAGAGGAGTTTTCCTCATATGGCTTTGTCCTAGCCACTTTTACTCAACACTCATACGAGACACGGTTCATTAATATGCTGATCTGATTCATCATGTGAAGGCACAAATTTCTGCAAATGAAGATAATAATGCTCATAGAAACTAATTTGAGCAAAGAAATAGAAAGCGTAAAAGTGCATCAGGAACAAATAATCCATCCTTGCAGCGAAAGAACCAAGAAAATTATAAAATTATACAATCAAAAGGGTCAATATTCAACAATCATAGTACATATTTCTCTAAGTATTACAATAAAATATCATGATCATTACAAAAATATAATTACAATTTAGCTAAAAGTCATAACTATAATTCGAAACCTACAACCTCTACCTCTAATCAAAATGCTCCTTATCATTTTCCATTTCTTGAAAGCAACACCTATAGAGAAAGTAGCGGTGAGCATCAACAACTCAGTAGGGTACAAAAAAACCTTCAATAATTTATAATGTATATAAGGAGAAATAATATGCATATCATTCTATTTTCATATAAAAATAAAAAAGCATGTAAAAATTAGCGAAAGTTCATTATTTTAAAAAATAATGATATTAAATATTTTATCTTATATTATCAAACATTATGCCGACCTTTTCTTCCACTTTATAACTAGCACATTAGGGTATCTCGAACCGAGAACTCCATTTTTCACGGCAAAATACCGCAAAACGCAAAAATGGCGTGGTGCTGCTCCAATCGAACGTCATTTTTTTGCTTATGTCCGAAGGTAACGATCCTTCTCCTTTGGCGTGTTTTTCCGGTTGAGAGAGGAAAATAGCGTGGGTGAACAGTGCAATATTGATGTTGCACTGTTCACCCGCAAGCAAATGGCGGACGTTTTGACGTTCGGCTGGAGCGACGGAACGACTCCAAACACTCGTTTGGCGTTCGGTTGGAGATGATCTTAATCATTGACTATATCACCAAACTTGCCATTCTTATCAAGAACAATAAGCTTTCTCCTCTTGTTGGAATAATCAACAAATATTTTGGTGACATGGAACCAATTTTATGAACTTCTTATATTTTTTTTTTCCCTTGCATTTCATGTTGTGTTACATGATACATATACACATTTACATAAGAGTATTAAAAATGCTATAATAGGAAGTAATTAAATTACATTTGCTCCCCTTCCATTTTTTCTATATGGTATGAACAATGAGACTAATTATAGCAACATTTATGAAAAGAATTGATGATTTAATTATAGTAAATATTATTGTAATTAAGGTTGTTTTGCATGTATATTTTCAATTAAGGATAAAAATATTAAAATTAAGTGGTAGCAACACCTTAAATATTATTAACCTACTGTGTAGTATGAGGCTAGGAGACTGATTAATAGGCCCAAGATCATTTCTCGCAATTTGATCGATTGTATTCGAGATTAACCTCTAAATGTTATCGAACAATTAAAATCTCTCTTACAAAATTGCCCAAAATCTACTATGCACTCCCTAATAGGTTTGATAAGGCTCAATTGTCCTGATACCAACTAACATAATATTATATTAATAAAGAGGAGCTCAAAAGTTAGTCTTTTCTCTCAAGGCTACTCAAGCGTGTCTTCGACTTGCTCAAATTGAGTCAAATCTATCGTAATTAGAGCTTGGCCAAAAGTCTCTCACCATGACTTGATCCAGCTTTTTAGGCAAAGCGAATTCATTACACTTATAAGAAAATAATGAATAGTGTTCGATTTTTATTTCGTTTATAGGAGTCCAAACTATCGGTTACTGGATAAACGAGTCACAATCTGAAGTCTAATATGATTCAGTTCTGACCCTAATTGACAAATCATATAAAAGAAAAGCTATCACATTAAGGGGTTGTTTGGCTGTAGGATTTAGGCGGGATTTGAGTGAAATCCAGGCAAATGGCCTAAAATGCAAAACCAAATCTTAAGGTAAATGAAAGCCATCAAAGATGGAAAATTACCCCTTTTCGCAATAAATCCTGGATTTTCGAAAACCCGTGATTTGGCGGATTTAACCTCTGTTAGCATGAGAGAGAAAAAGAGTACGTTTTTTTTTTAGAATTTAATGCTCTATTGTCAAACAGTCACACAAGATTTAACATGATTTATCACGAATGTTATCAAATAATTTTCAGGATTTAATCCGACCCCTCATGATTCTGTAAATTTGGATTTACGAAATCCTACTACCAAACAATCCTTAAAAACTAAAACAAATTTGTTGGCATATAAGAAATAATTAAAAAAAAAAGTAAATCCTATTAGATAAATAAAATCTTATGGTTGACCAAGACCTTTTATCTTGCCACGTAAACCTTCCAAAATAGCTTCTTCAACTGAAGTCACCCGTTAACTAAAACAGAAAATTTGGAACATCCTAACGCAGTTCTCGAATAAAACTGTATAACAGCCGCAAAAAGGAAAAATCAGAGAGCCCCCAAATTTCTCGGCTTTGAACTCGAAGCAAAGAAATCGATCGATCGATTGATTGACTGACAGATGTTTCCAGAACCCTAATGGTTTGATTCTTTGCTTGCTTGTAGTACTGATGACGTGCAAGCGACACCCTTACGAGGTCGGCGTCGGCGTTTGCGCCACCTGTCTCCGGGAACGTCTTTGCGCCCTCATTGCCGCCCAGAACAAGCTCGCCTCCGCCGCCGGGGATGCTCAGACCTACCCTACTCCGCGCAATCCTCAGCTCTCATTCCCCAGATCCACTTCCCCCTACTTCGCCCACCGCAGATCGGTTTGCTCCGATGGCCCTGCTATCAACCGCTTCTTCACCACTCCTCCCGCCGGTAATCTCTCGCGCCGAAAACCTCATTCTCTCTGGTCTTCAGTCTTCGGACCTCCCAGATCTGAGTCGTCGGAGCCCCGATCGTCCTTTTCGTGGATCTCCACCCTAATCCGGAGAAAGAAATCGCGAAAATCGTTCGAGGCGGCCGGATCGCCTCCGCCCTTGGAAAGAGGGATGTCACTTGCGCGGTACCGTGACGAAGATGACGGAGGAGACTCCGACTACTCTTCCGATTCCTCCACCGTTGGTCGGCTGCCGGGACCTACGCCAATTCGGCCTCAGGCGGCCCGGCCTCACCGGACCGGCGACGGCGCGGGTCGAGGATTTTCTGGATTCGCGGTTTGCCTGAGCCCCTTAGTTCGTTCGAATCACAACCGCCGGCGGGCCGAGCCAGTCAACGATCAGATTCGTCGCCACGTGTCTTTCGGAGACAACCGGTCGGTCGGAGTTAATCGGTCCAGAAAGCTGGCCGATTTTGGTCGGTTTAAATGACGCTTTTGCCCTCCTTCAACAGCTTGATTTTTTTTTGTAATTTTTTTAATATGAAAAAATTATTATTGTATAGAGTATAGACAGAGAGATGGGGAGAGGTCTGCGCCAATTAAATGGCTTATGGTGGGGTTGAAAATGTCAGAGGAGGATTCAGAGAATTTTATAGGTTTTTAATGCCTTCCATAATTTCTTTGAATGAAGAATTCAAATAAATGGCCAAATTTTTAAAATTTTCACCCTAAAAAATAATTTTGTTCGATGATTTTTTTTTGGAACGGGATATCTACCTGCTGTCATTCTAAATAGAATGTTTGTCGGCGTAACTAATTTCTCGGCATCGGACCCACACTTATTTTGCCCAACTGAAGCAGCGTGGCCAAAGTAGAGGATTCAAATCAGGGATGGAGGTTCCCAACTGTGCTCGCCCACCAACCACCTTAAGCCTCGACAGGTATTTGATGAAATGCTTATGAAATTTTAAAATGAGTTGTTTAATTTGTTCTTAATAAAATTTTTATATTAGGATATTCTTCTGCACTAATCTTGATGTAAATTCAAGAGCACAAATTTTATACTTATATAATTTATATGAATATATTTTGGCATAATTTTATATTTTAGTTTTAGATAGAAGAATTTATAGATACAAATTGTTTGTATTTATGTATATAGCATTTTAAATATATGTAACTAAAATTTTAAATCACATAAAAATATAATTAATATGTATTTGAAAATTGGTCTATTTGATTGCTTATGAAAATTAAGAAAAATTAGAGTTTTTATAATAATTCAAAGTTTATTTTGGTTGAAAAAAATTAAATTCATTAATAATGCTTTTGATTAAATAATATTTTATTTTTTATTCTAAAGAAATTCTATATTAGAATATCAACTTATAACATTAAATTTGATTTGATACAATTCAACAAGTTATTAATTAATCAAATAGGGTATCTACGTGTTGCCACCTCCAAAGGAGGCGCATGACGACGTAATTAATCCATCGGTTGGCTTACAAGAAATCAACCCCACAGGTGCATGGCCACACAATTATTTTCTCCCCATATAAGGAGTCACTAGGGGTGTCAATTCGGGTCAACGGGTAGAACCCGGAACTGACCCGATGCTATCTGACACGACCCAAACCCGAAAACATTTTTGCAAACGGGTCAGAAAATGAAACCCGGACTCGACCTGTCGGGTTGCCGGGTTTGACACAACCTGAAACGAAATGGGCTGCAGAGAGTGGAGGTAGGCGGGCCGCGCGCAGGGGGACTGCGGCCTCGTGCCGCGTGGGCATCCCACGTCCGCTTGGATCTCGCGCAATCGCGTCGCGCGTGGAGACTTGAGGATTGCAGAGGTGCGCGTGCCCGCATGGGGACTTGCGGACTGGGGCGAAGCTGCCGAGGCTGTGCCTGGGGGCTGCTGAGGCGCGCCGCGTGGCTTGGGCGGAGGGAGATGGTTCTGTTGGGAGTTCGAAGGTGGGCTCCTGCCGGACTGCGCTAAGCAAGTTAGGGCAGAACCGAGTAAGCGAGAAGCCGGCTAGACTGGGCTAACGAACTAGGTCAACTTCGAGTTGATTTCAAGTTTTCGGGTCAACCCGAACCCGACCCATTTGCTAACCGGATCGACCCGAACCCGAATTTTTTCGGGTCGGGTTTCATGTCTAGTCAAAAATTGATACCATATGAGTCACGTCGCATGAGAGAGAAATCAAACATGAGTGGGAGGTTCCTAATCACACTCACCCACACAACTCACATTGATTTGTTAGTTGGAAGCTTCGGCTATCAACTAGAGATTTTGGATTTGAGTCTTGTGTATGTGATGCGTGTATGAGTCTGCATAACTGTCAGTTTGTCACAAAAAAAGAAAAAAAATATTACACTTAAATCAAAACAAATTGAATAATTATAAAATTTATCCTAACAATTGTGACGTCCCAGGCATCTATAGTGAAAGGATTCATCGACATATTTTTCTTCTTATTATTTCTTCTTTCTCAGATCAAATTTGTTTTGTTCGTCCCGGACGAACTCAGGTTCGTCCAAATGAACCTGCATTTTACTCAGTTCGTACAAGCAGTTCGTCTGTACTAACCATACAGATTTTCACAGTTTTTTTCAGTTCGTCCCGTTCTAAGGTCAGTTCGTACAGACTAACTGCACTAAAAAAAATGAAATTCTGAGGGGTATTACAACAATAACTATAAACCTCATATTAGTTATTAAATCTAAACTAAATTTAGTATTTACCCTTTAATTTTTCTTAAAACTTTAATTTTCATTTGATCAACAAATATTTTTAAAATACTACTCAAAGATTTTGAATAAAGAAGATTATTTTATTAAAAAGGATTTTTTTTATCAATATAACTATCAAAATCTACGAAAGTAAAAAAAATAATTAATGTTAACTTTATTTAATTAAAATTAAGTTAAGATCTTTGAAGTCAATTCAAAGTCATCAAAACCAAAATCATTGGATGAAGCAAAAGCTCATTGCGTGTCGCTATTGGTTCCATATTATTAGTAAATTTCAAATATTTTTAAAATACTACTCAAAGATTTTGAATAAAGAAGATTATTTAATTAAAAAGGAGTTTTTTATCAATATAACTATCAAAATCTACGAAAGTAAAAAAAAAATAGTTAATGTTAACTTTATTTAATTAAAATTAAATTAAGATCTTTGAAGTCAATTCAAAGTCATCAAAACCAAAATCATTGGATGAAGCAAAAGCTCATTGCGTGTCGCTATTGGTTCCATATTATTAGTAAATTTGCAGAAAAGCCATTTGTACTTTCAAAATTATTTAATTGGTGACGTGCAAGTTATTTTTATAGGTAGGTGTTGTGGGTCACGATTTGAATGGTCAAACCCTTTACCTGTTTAAGGAAAGGCAAGTTGTCGGTGACCTGTTAAATTGTAATAATTTATTTTTATAATATAAAATTAATCTATGACGTGCTTACAAATTTGTATTTTACTATAATTGATAATCCTACTAAAAAATTAGAGTTCGAGTTATAATCTGATTAATTTTCATATTGAATTTAGGTTTGATACGGCATCACAAAATTAGTCTGAGGCACGAATCTCGAGGCAAAAGCTAGTTGGAAACTTCAAAAATTAATTCCGGGAGCATCCGAACTCCGATTTTAGCGAGCTTATAGTCAAACTAAGCATCTCGAAAATACGAACCCAACGACACCAAGATCAACCCAATCCGAGCCCAAATGAGTTTGAATCAAGGACCCGAAGCGCTGTTGGAAGGTTCAAACCGCAATTTGAGTTACCAAACGGTCTCCGATTTTAAAGAGCTTATACTCGAATCGAGCGGCTCGACGAGACGAATCCAACGAGTCCAAGATCGCCGAATTCCGACATCATTAAGGCATTCAAATATTGGACGAACGGTGCACGATCAAAGGATTCAATATCAGCCGTCTATTCGACCACTCCTTATTTGCCCTTGATCTCACGCCTATTTACTAGCTATGCCACTCCAGAAAAACTATAAATAGAGCCCTCATTTCTCATAAGAGGAAAAAAAGTGAAGAGAGAGAAGAAGAAGAGAAGGAGGAGATGGAAGAAGCTCCTCCTCGACCACCGTCGGAGCTCTTCCCGTCGCCTGAGGACGCCGGAACTCTGCCGGATTTTCGGGAAACGCCGGGAATTTGCAGAACTTTGTAACTTTGTGAGAAGTTGATTATAAACTGATCGTCTTGATTTGTAAGACGAATCAACCTTTATACTTCATACAAACATTAGTGGAACTTTACAACTGGGCGAGGTTCCGTGGTTTTTTCCCTTTTTGGATTTTTCACGTAAAAACTCTGGTGTTCATTTTTCTTTTCCGTTTGTGTGCTGAATACTCGTGCAACGCTAAGACGAATATTTTCTAACTCTACTGCTGCGTATATTCTAGCACGCAACAAGGTTGATTCAAAAACCTGTAATTAACTCGATTATTATTCACGCTTAATTTAAACAGGTTATTGACATGTCAAAATGCCGTATTTAGGTTAAACATATCGAATTAATCTAGAGATATTAAAAACCATACGATAAACTGGTCAGATAGGTCTGATTTAGGTCAAATAACTAGTATGATAAATGAGTTAGGTTCAGATCAAGAATATTCGGGTCAACAAACTTCAGGTGAAATCCGAAACCGACATGTTAACTCAAATTAACATCCAAATTGCATGTCAAGAATATTTAATAGGGTACCATTTTAAAGAAATATAAGTCAATTTTTTATATAAAAAGAGAGATTAGTTATAAAAGAGAAGTTTATTTTATTTAAGAATATTAAAGTACTATCACTTGTCCCACTAAACAATCATTATGATATAAATATATTTTTTATTATTATTTTTTAAATGCAATTTGCTCATTCTATACGCTAAAAATTAAAGTGAGTTAGTAATTAGTAAAAGTTTGTTAGCAAAATAGATTAATTTGAAATCATAGATTTGTGCTAACTTAAGTTTGGTTTGGAACTGCTTTCTTACTACTTAAATCAACTTTCTAGTAAAAATTTTATACTAGAAAGCTGTTTTAAAAAGAAATAAGAAAGACGTCCCAAACGAAGTCTTAAACTTTATTTGGGACTGATTTTTTTACTGTATCTTAAAACAATTTTTTAGTATAAAAATTTTTATTTTATACTTAAAAATTATTTTAAAAAGCAGTGAGAAAGCCGTCCCAAACAAAATCTTAATTTATCGTAGCATGAATAGAATGGGAAAGCCATTAGTGTTCCTTTTTTGGTTTAAAGGAATAATTACTAAATAAAAACAAACAAAAAAATCAAATAGCTTTGCAACATATTTTATTTATCTTTATTTGAACTATAAAGACATTCTTTTAAAAATTTCAAAAAGTTTTGAAAATTTTATGTAAATTTAGAAAATTTGGAAATTTAATAATTCTTTATTTTGAAATTTATATGATGAATAATGGATTTAAAATTATGATAATTCTATATTTATTTAACTTGATACTATGGCATATATGTAATTAAAACTAATTACTATTATTTATACAAAATTGATCAAAGACAATTATAAGAATACACCTTTTCTTATTTTGGAAATGTTAATTCTCTTTTTCATCATCAATATTTAGATATATTTTTCTTATACACCTTATTAATATAGACATAAGAAGTATATTTTCATTTATTTTGTGTGTATTATTATTTGTAGATAAGAGTTCATTTGTAATTTTGAGGAATTTTGAGATTAGTGCTGCATATGATATAGAAATAGTTGCATTAATATAATCATAAATTCAATGAATATGAACCTTATCTTGATATGATATGTCACCATAGTATTACATAGTTTGTGTTGAGATTAGTGCTACATATGATGTCAAATGGTTGTATTATTATAATAGCAAATTCAAAGAATATGAAACTCATCGAATCCGATTAATCAATCAAGCTCAAGTCATGGGTGACTCAGAGCTCGACTCGACTTGTTTATACCCCTAGATACATATAACTTATTACTTGAAATCTACATTGATAAGTTCAATTAATTATCATATATAGAGAGTACATATGTTGCGTGACTGATATTTACTAATAAATATAATTTATCATCTTATACTTCGTTTGAGATGGCTTTCTTACTACTTCTTAAAGCAGCTTTTTAGTACACCGTCCCAAAATGAAGCCTTATATGTGGATGAATCCAACACTTCGTTAACCATGGTTAAACAAGATCCTCAAAGCCTAAGACAAATAAAATTATTGAGTGAGATTTTTCACTCTCTTCTACATGTATCAAAATTTATCACAAAAAGCATGCAGAGACAAAAACAAGCAATAAAAACAAATAAAATCAACAATATATTGTCAACCAAAGTATCTGAGCTGCAATGTTAGCTCCAGCAAAAAATTATAGTAGAAGGATCCATGATCGAAATCATAAACACACAAACCTCACAACAACTTCTATATTTAATAGATAAGATCATATTCCTTGTTTTCTACTAAAAATTTAAAAGAAATGAGAGCTTCAGATCAAATAATTTCCCAATCAGATGCAGACTCATCTAGCTTCTGATAAGACGCTTCAGTTTCAATGAAAAGCTTACTCTCTGGGGTTTCAACAGCCGTTGAAGTGATTTTGGATTCTTCAAAAGCTGCTTTAGAGTCACCAGACTGATCTAAAATTGGAGCTTTAAGCTTATTTTCATCAGATAGTTTGTTAGACATATCTGCATTGCAAATTTACAGTTCATCAGGTAACAGTTCAATTGAATTATAGAATATTCTTATTAAAGTTTTGATTATGAAAAGCTATGAAAATTTTGATTGTTTGAAATCTGACCTTGTACTTGATGCGTAAGATGTTCCACCTGAATTTCCAAACGACCAATATGAGCTGTTAATGAAGAAATAGCCTGTAGCAGTTCAACTTTCAACTGCTCCCCATAACTCCAGCAGTATGGGAAGTGATTATAATTCTCTTCAGTTTCAACTGTCTTGGTTGTATTCTGAACAGGCTGCGCATTTTGAGTCTGACAAATTATTTTATAAGGACTTGAGTATTTCAGTTGTTTTTATAAAATAACATAGTTGACAAATTAACTTGTTTGATGGAAGCGAACCAAACGAATCAAATCTGAACACTCATTAATTTAAACGAATCAAACATGAACAAAAACAATAAAGCTCGAATAAAACATGAATCAAACTTGAACAAACTGATAATAATTGAACTTAAAGATGAACACTCACATACTCGGCTCCGCTTGATTTGTTTGTAGTCTTATGCTAAACATATGCAAATATGACCAGGCCATTGGATTACACCGGGTCGCCGAGTCACACGGTTTGATTAACTTCTCTTAAATATTGTTTTGTTGAATGGGATGGATGATCGGTACTGATGGGGACATCGTCAGAGATTGCGACACATGTACCATCAGGAGATGCCGGAGATCGACGGCCACGATCATGACCTTTATTTTCATCATTTTATGTAGTAGTTTATTTGATTTTTATGTTTTTCCGTTTTTGCCCTTATGGGTAGTTGGTCGTTATTGTAGCCCGAGGGGCATTTTAGTCTTTTGTTGTCTTGTCATTTTGAGGCCTATTTATATGGCCATTTTCTCATGTAATTTTAGTTTTTGAGGAAATGAAAATATTTTGTGTTCTCTTTGTGAGTTCCCCCTCCAAGATCTCTTAGTGAGTTCGCCGGAGATCTCTTAGTGAGTTCGCCGGAGGAGACTAGATCTCTTTGTGAGTTCTAGTTTTCATACCATCTTATCTTGTGGAAATCCAAAGTGAAGATAATTAAGGTTAGTAATTTTATGGTCGCTCGAATCCTTAAAATTTCCCTCTCTCCCTTCCCCTTTGCTTTTGCCGCCGCCTAACCTGAGCTGCTCAAGCCGCCGGCCACCTTGGCTGCTCCTCCTCCCGCCGGCCAGCCCTTCCCTAGGCTGTGGCCGCCGGCCCATAACCCCCCGAGCAGCCATCCTCAACTTCCCTTGCACCGTTCACCCACTCCCCATGTAAGCAACCCATCCCGTGAACCCCTCAGCTCCCAGAACTTCTTTTCCTTGCAACCAATTCCTGCCGTTTCTCTCTGATTTGCACAACCCGAGGAGTTATGCCATTAATGCCTGATTAATTGCTGCTTTAATCAGCCGTATTAAGCAAATGAAAACTGACATTTGGTTTTCAATTTGAATTTCAAAGCCAAGCCAAATCCCCACCTCCCTCCACCACTCCCCAACTCCACA
>NW_021319234.1:1186918-1273221 GCF_001605985.2 Dendrobium catenatum
CTCCAAATCCGGCTTCCTCCCCGGCGACGAGTCCTCTCGGGATTACTTGTCTATTAGTGGCATCGTTGAGTTTACTTACAATCCTCCTCCGCTAGCCCCTATTTTCGAGAGCAATGAAAGGTCCTCAAGGTGAATGATCTAAATTTTAAACGTGTGGCTTTAGTCGTAGCTATTTGCATTATCAAGTTTATTTTGGTTATATTTTGTAAGACTCATGTAATTCTTAAATGTAATTACCGCCGTTAACATAATCTATCACGAAGTTTCTTGAATCCAAATTGAGAAAGCTAGATTTTATCGTTAACATTGCAAAGTTAAACTCTCATTAATCTCTAACGTGCAATTCATGTTCACCGCATGTGGTTTCACATCAGGTACATGGTCCAACCAGTCATAACAGCTAGTCTAACTCGAGTTTCAAAACACTTTCCTTCTATGGTTCTCCCTTTCAGTATGAACACATATAAAGCTTAAGAAAAATGCTATCAAATAAAACGAATCACAAATACTGAAATAATTCATTGTATTTCAATGATCTTACTTGCTTTTGTATCTCTGTTTGAAGGAGACTTTGAATCAGATTATCAATTCCTGGAGCATTGTATCCAGAACTGAAGTGGCCAACATTTGTTTCAAAAATATGGGCCGCATCTTTCTCCATTAAGTTGGAATTCTTAGATCTTCCTAAATATGATCCAGAATTTTTTGCTTCATGTAGAATTTTCTCAAAAAGGTATCCCTCGCCAATGCATTTCCCTTCCACAGAATCTTCGTTAAAATCATTGGGTAATTTGTGAAGGTTTGCAACTGAAGTTGACAAAAGTTGAGAGATTCTATCATAGTTGCCTTCGGAGTCTGTTTGGTCATATGGTTGATGAAATTTCAGACCTGAAACATCATGAGTTGGACACCCATGATAAGCCCTTGAGAACTGGGCATCGCGCTGTGGTTCTGAATGGAAGCCAGGGAGATGTGCATTCTCGTGGTCGTTGTAATAGTAATCTTGGTGTTGATAACTATTCTCATAAGAATCACCCACTAGGCCATCTAAGGAAAATAGCATGAGATTAGTGAGCAATTTCTTATTGGGATTATAACAAAGTTTCTAATGATTTAGAGATTGAATAATCGGTAATGTCAACAAATAAAAACTTACTGTGAAAAAGCTTTTGTGCTGTTGCTTGATGAACAATAGAGTCGGGCAATGCTGAAAACAACGTTGAAAAAAATTGACCAGGAAGAAGAAATTGTGGTCTAACTGAAGAATGAGAGTATAAACATATACAAAACATAACAAGTCGAAGTTTTGAATATTTGAAAGAGGCCATTACGCATGTGGTAAAATGTAAAGTGGTTCTTACAGTCAAATTATGTTTGCATTATAGAAAATATGTAGAGTTTGATAGAATGGATAAGAATGTTCACTACCAGGGAGCACAAAGAATGAAAGAATAGGAAGCATGCAAGAAATTAAAGCTAACCAAATCTAACATAAACATGGGCAAGAGAAGATCAACAGTTTGTTCGGTTCATATAAGGCTTTGTTTGGGATAATTTTTTACTGCTTCTTAAAATAGCTTTCTAGTTTAAAAATTAAAATTTTTATACTAGAAACCTGTTTTAAGAAGCAGTAAGAAAGCCATCCCAAACGAAGCCTAAATCCCAACATTTTAGGGAGAAATTTTTATGTGACCACCACAGAAAAGCCGAATTGAAGTGCAATTTGGTATGCTTTGATCAATTCAAACACAAACATGGTCAAAGAGGTTTGATAGACCTCCTATCAGTCCACAAAAATTCAATTGGAGTTCATGCAAGCAAAAATCAATCTAGTTGTAGCATACAATTACTATCTTCTTCCTCAATTAGAAGCATCAGGGTACTCGTTTCTTTTATAATTTCATGGGGCGCAATATTGTAAAAGCTTCACTAGCAAGATAGGAAAAAGGGTGAAGACTAATATCTTAATAATTTTTACTAAAATTTTGTTTGTGGCCTAAACTAAATGATTCAAAAGATTATGGACTCCAAGGGATATATGCAATCTGTGAACTTGGAAAATAGTCATCAATATGTCCAAATGATTTTTCTTAGTCCAACAGCATCAGAATCAAGAAGTATATCAAAATTTAAGAATTCATTGAAGGACAAAAAGTCATAATTAAATTTTTCGTTCAGAGAAAAAGTGAGCATTGATGTCCACCAAAATTACAAAAAAAGAGTAATATGCCAAACAAGTCACAAAAACTTATTATTGACCTTAATGGCCGGCTTGACCAAAAAATCAACAAAGAAAATTCTAACAATACTAGACTATAATGAACTAAGCAGGAGTAAAGCATCTTATTGGGCTGGCCATAAAATCAATTGATATTTTGTACTACCAAACGTATTAATTACCCGCAAAGGACAAAGTCTAAGGATCAATTTCCACATAATGAAAACTTATCAGGTGGGCAAGGCATCCATGTAAAAGTCCTTGTCACCTTTATTTGATGTGTGCTGAGAATTCTAGCAGCGATGAGGCAATATTCTTACTCTATAGGTTTTCAGAAACTTTTTTATCAAAGAGCTAGCTTTGACCTTTTTGGAAGATAAATTGACAAATTTCTATTAGTTCCTACCTTCCATAAATTTCCATCTTTGAAATGTCAAAGTCAAATTAAGGTTGCTGATCTATACATCCTGAAAATGATTCATGTAGACAATAATCTCTCTTTAATTCTACAATTTTTTGATGTTTGATAACTATGTTCATAATCTCCTTTCATGAATAATCTTGATATAGTGATAAAATCTCCAAAACCAAGAATTTTAGCATCAAAAAGTATACTCCATCCACTTTCATATCTCACTTGAAATATACTAAATAATCAAACTTTGACAAATCACCTTCCTTCTATTTCTTATATAGTAGATAAAAATCAACCATTTTATTGTTCATCTGAATCTCAATAAACAAAATTTAAATGTTGAAAAAGATAACTCTCCTTGCAGCATAAATGTCTGCCTCATTTATTTTACTAGCAAGAATGCATGCACACAAAATGCACTTAAAAATAAAGTTTTGAACTCTACCCATATTATTTTGTGAACAACCACTACAGGTAATTCATCATATACCGACAACATTATTTCCAACAGTTAGACCGGCGTATTAGCCACTGGTAATAATCGGAGGTTATACTGGTGGTTTGGCTGCCGGAATTTCCGGCGGTTCATTGACCGTCGGATATTACACCAGTACTTTGCTAAACCGCCGACCAAATGCCGGAAATTTCAGGCGATTATTCTGCACTAGCCACCACTTTGACCGCTGGTGAAACAACAAATTAAAACCGTCGGAAAATAATACTGTCAAAAATAAACCTCCGGTTTCAATTTCCTACACAACTAATACCGACGGAAAAAAAATGTTGGAACAATGAGTTTCCGCTTGAAAAATCTGACGGAAATGGAAGATTTTGCTGTAGTGTGTAAAGGCGTTTGATTCATGCATGTATGCTCCCCTGTTTTTGTACTCCACACACTTTGATAGTAAACTTCATAAATCTCCTTTGATGAATGCATATTACCATCTAATATTTAAATTTTTATGTAAATATCACTACATTTTTTTATCTTTATATTTATCTTTATAACACCCAAATTTTTTATCAATATTTATATATGAAAATATGAGCTTCAATTTAAATAGGTTAATATTAGTGATATTTTTTATGTAATTCAAGAGATTTTGGTGATATCTAAATGTAAAAAATTGAAGTGTTAGATATATAAATACATAAAAAATCAATGCCATGCATGAAGTCCAAAAAAAAAAAATTTTCAGCAATATATGAGCCTGGTTGGTTCATGTTTATTTATTGCTTTACATCACTAAACCAGTTTCCACTGTTCAATTTCTCTGTAAAACTACATAATTTAGAAGTGAAATCAAAAGAACAAACTTTCTTAATTTTCTAATAAAAATTTGTCCAAATATACATTCTTTTGTTAATGCTACATCAAAAAACTTCAGAATCATAAAGAACAAAACCGAAGTAAAGGCCAAAAATCATACAAAAAAGAAAAGGAACACATCCGAACCCTAAAATTTGAAGAAAATTAGTGCAGAGAAGAACTTTACCAATAAAAGAATCATCGAACTGCGGCGTCTGATTGTCTTCCTGACGGAGATCTTCAGGTCGAGAGAACTCGTAAGCATAGCCCTCGTAATCAAAGGAACGATTTTGGGCTAAATTGCTCATAGTTCTAGAGATATTGCCGGCGCTTTTGCCAATGCTGACGGAGGATAGCTGCGGTGGTGGAAGCCCATAGAACGGAACCGCCGGATCGAATGCCTTCATCGGCGGAGAACGCCGGAGGTCGCCGCTACTCCGCGGTGCTTCCGCCGTGGCGACGGTGGCAGTGGGAACGGGATAATTAAGATCAACCAATCCACGAAGGGTTTAGGGATTTAGGGTTTCAATAGGGGATCGATCATCTTCCCCATCTTCATCTTTAACAAGATTGAATTTGTTTCATCTTCGAAACTGTTATGAGAATATTTTCTGAGATTTTATGCCATATTCAGTTTTTTTCTAAATAAATTATATTATTTATTTATTTTATATTTATTCCATTAATTTTTATTTGGAAAGTGCGCAAAATCTGATGGAATATTACGGATTTATTATCTATTTTGAATTTAAGAAGATTTGGTACTACATATTTCATGCCATAAAATTTAAATTTTATATATATAATTTTTTAAAAAGATTGTAAAATAAAATTTAATCAGATTTTTTCATAAATACATTTTAAAAAGGCATTTCGAATTTAGAAATGAAGATTTTTCGTACTTCTAGCTTTTTAAGCTAGTATTTCATATTTATGATATATTCCAAATAACTTTTTTAAGCATTTTTTTAGTACAGAAATTTTTATTTTAAGAAAATTTGGTATTAAAAAGTTGCTTAAGAAAGTAGTAAGAAAGTCGTCTCAAATGAAGTCTAAAACTCCAGTATGAAAGTATTAAGAAAGTCTCCCTCCCGTATTCCAGCGCTCACGTCCACACCCATACCCACTCTTGTGCCCTTGCTCATCTAATGTGTTTATACCCAGACAACCAGATATGCACCCGCAGTGAGCCCTTTCCTTTCTTCATGCACCCTAGCTCGCTTGCTCAAAACCCCTTCGCCCGCCCTTGCCTGCATGTCCTCACTTGACCTACAAAATTCTTGGTTAGCGAGTCGAGTCGAGTTAACCCAGTGGGTTCAGTTCGGGTCTAAAGTTTCGACCAATTTAAAAAATTGGGTCTAATTAGGGTTAACCCGTTTGGACCAGGGTCAATTTTGAGCTGGGCTCGAATATCTATTTTGACACCCCTAATTATTCCTATTAATGTACGTGTTTTATTATTATTGCAGAAATTTACTGTTACTATATTATTTGCTGCTCTTGCCACTAGATTGTTATTGTTACCAATATAAACATTGATATTATTTGACACTACTAAGTCACTGTATTGATATTTAGCATGTGACATACTAAACGTGTAATATACTGATTTGATACTAAGATAGAATACATGGATAGTATGTGGACACTTATATATACTTTTACTACGTTGATATGATTATGACAATCTTTACTGATGACAATATTTACTGATGTTTAATTTTACCGCTTTATTTGATTTCTCTACTAATTGATAACACTGATATGACAATTGTTTTTCATGATTCGACATCCATGTTGGTTTACTGATTTCTCAATTGTAATGCTTTATTAACTTCCATACCATATCGCTTTACTAAGTACAGTCTTTACTGCTACTATATATGCATTTTACTATTTCTGTATTGATTCATGATCATAAAAATATTAATGTTATTATTTGACTGTTGATAAGAATATTACTCCTTTGTCGTGTTTTGAGCTCAGTTTTAGGATTTAGTTACTTCTTTGGCTCTTGAGCTCATTATATGTGATTAAACGACTTCAAGTCAGGACAAGAGAACAAGAGTATGAGATTAATCATGATATTTTAAGTTCATGTTCTTGTTATTTTAGCAATTCTTTTATACTCATGATAAAGTAATTACGACAAGATTATATAGATCCTGAACAGTGTACATGATTTTCAAGAAAAAGAATACATATGTATATCTTAATATTTCGATTGATAGTTTCACTTATGTTGATATTTATATTGATAAAAGAAATCATATAACTTTGATTATTATATATTAAAAGATAAAAGAATAATTTTTTTAAATTAAATTCCAGAACATCATAATATATAAGAGAAGTTACAACAATATAATTCTTATATTAGCCTCTATTATTTAGATAATAACTTCAAGGATTTAATAAACAATATCTCCTTCTAGCATGACATAAATTAGCAAAGGAATATAAATAAGGGGAGTTAATAAATCCACATGCTCAAACAAGCATATATATGCAATTAATCATTAAGGTTAGGATAACTTACCACTATGACAAACAATTGAAATAAAATCAATTGTGATAATATATATGATTATTATTGCATACTAGAAATTTTGAGTCGGTAGAGTATGAATTTTACATCTTAACAGTGTACAAAGATTCAGTAGGTAAAAATGAAAATAGTAAGATCAGATAATTTTTTACGTGGAAAATCTGAAAAGAGAAAAAATCATGATGACTGATCTAGTTTAAAACCACCATGTAGCAAGTGATACAAATACCATTCTTTCTTCATTATTGAAAAAGAGGGAGAGTACTAATATCAAGCGTCCACAGAGGGATAGTCTATACCTAATAATATTGCTTAGTTTTTTCAATAGTGATTATAGAAATAGATGTCCATATATGAAGAAATATATCCAACAACAGGGTCAAAACTTATCAGTATTCTGGAGATGATGGTGATTTCTGATATTGGTCGTCGCTGGCGATGATGGTTGTCGGTGGCGATAATGATTGTCAATAGCGATAGCTAGGTTTTACTATCGATGGCGATAACTAAAAAAAAACAAGAAAGTTGTCTCTAAAGAAAAAATCTAGGACAAATTCAATGTTCTCCATCAAATGATTCATATTAATTCATTTGATCAAAAATCTTTCGTCAAGAATCTAAATGCCTTAATGATGTCAGAATAAAGTGATATTTGACTAATTGGATTTATCTTGTCAAATAGCTCAATTTGACTATAAGCATATCATATTTGGAGACTATTTGGTTCCCAATTTATGTTTTGAACCTTCTAAATATACTTCAATCCCTTGGTTCGAGCTCATTTTGACTCGGATTAGACCGATTTTGGTGTCATTGAGTTCGTCTTGTCAAGACGTTTCATTCGACTGTAAGGTTGCAGAGATCATATTTTGGATGGTTCGAAATTTAATTTTGAAAATTTTTAGTTCAAATATGCTTCAATATCAGTGTCCGGGCAATGTGATTTTTAATGATGTATCAATCATTGCTATTTGAATTAAATATATTATAAGTTTTTTTTTGGAACATTTAGACCAATTAAAACAAATTCATACACATCATATACTCAAGCTTTTAATTTGGGGCCTCTTTGTTGATGGTAAAAACTCTCAATCAATAGATCAAGATGAGCTAAATAAGATATTATAAGTAGCTAACTATAACATCTCATATAGAATTTTTATTGTGTCCGATAAAAATACCGAGCATACCGAGTGCCTGTACCGAGCACAATACCAAGCACTTTAGAGACGTGGCGTTTTGTTATTGGTTTCCGAATGCATTCGGTAACCTGACGGAATCATTACTCTCTCATATGGGACTTAGTTATTATAACTTAAAAGATATAATTATTAAAAAAATTATCTTATATTGCTTAATTTAATGCTTGTACAGATATAGTTTTAAAAATATCTTTCTTAAGAGATCAAAAGATTGAAGTGGCTCCTAAGATACAGGGAGAGCTAACCCTGGACCTTTCAATGGCTTCCACCGCCGCTAACGCCGCTGCCTCCGCCGATGATTCACAGGAGATCGAGGTCGACGTCCCTGGTTTCTTCCGTATCTACAAGGACGGCCACCTTTTGCGCTTCATCGGCACCGACAAGCTCCCCGCCGCACTCGATCCGGCCACGGGCGTGGACTCCAAAGACATCACCATCGACCCGACAACCGGCGTCTCCGTTCGCCTCTACCTCCCACCCGTCGCCGCCGGCCAAAAGCTCCCCCTCCTCGTCTATTTCCACGGCGGCGCTTTCTGCCTCGAATCATCCGCTTCTCCCGCCTACCATCGCCACCTCAACTCGCTCTCTGCTCTCACCCCTCTAATCGGCGTTTCCGTCGATTACCGCCTTGCCCCCGAGCACCCTATCCCCGCCGCCTACGAAGACTCATGGACCTCTCTTCTCTGGGTCTTGTCCCTCCCAGATCCATGGCTGTCCGACCACGCCGATCTGAATCGAGTCTTCATCGCCGGCGACAGCGCCGGCGCAAACATCTGCCACCACATGGCGTTGCGCGCCAGGGTGGATTCGGCTGCCGGGGTAATCCTCAAGGGGGTCGCATTGATTCACCCATATTTTTGGGGATCGGAGCCGATTGGCTCCGAATCGACGGATCCCGCAGTCCGGTCTACCGTGGAAAAACTCTGGCAATTCGTATGCCCTAATTCCACCGGACCAGACGATCCTAGGATAAACCCTCTCGCCGTCGATGCCGCAAACCTCGCTTTGTTGGGCTGCGATCAGCTACTTGTTACTGTAGCCGAGAAGGATACCATTAAGCACAGAGGAAAAGCTTATTACGAAAAGGTGAAGCAGAGTGGCTGGGAAGGGAAGGCGGAGCTGGTGGAGACGCCGGATTCCGAGCATGTATTCCACCTTTTTAATCCTGATACCGACAAGGCGAAGGAGATGACTAAGCTTTTGGCTGATTTCTTCAACAAAGAATAGGTTTGATTCTGGTCGTCTTCTTCATCAGATTACTGTTATGCTCTAAATAATCGATCGATTTGATCGCTCCGACGATTAGATTATGTTGTTCTATCTGTTCTGTTTGCCGTTCTACTGATCTCTGGTTTCAATAAACAGAGAAATTCGGATACGAATTAATCCATTTATAAAATAGGTAAGTTTCAGGTTAACCTGTAAACTCATTTTTAAATCCAAAAATAATTTGTTTAATTTTTTTTTTAACTTTTTATTTGATCGCATAATATTCTTATTTTTTTATCAAATTTGTTAAATTTTGTAATTAATCAATTATAACAAAAAAAATTCACCAAAGCGGGTTAATGCGTCTTCAGGTTATTTGGGTGGCTAATGGGTTGAGTTCATACATGTATTTTTGACCTAACTAAAAAATTGTTTTATAAAGCAGTAAGAAAGTTATCTCAAATAAAGCCTAAATCTATTCAAACATTTAAGATAATCAAATTTGTGTGAAATTTTTATGATAAAAAAAGTCAAGAGAGAGCTAATTTAAATGGATAGCTATCATATTAGAGAAATTTTTTTGCATTCTCATACATATAATTTTATTATTATCATTATTCTTTCTATTAAATATTTTGATTGATGGCCTTTTTACAAAAAAATTCATACTAAAAAAATGTTTGGGCATAGTATTGAGAAATTTGGCTTTATATATCTCTTAATATATGTAATTGGAGAAATATTTTTTATGTCTACTTTCTTGGAGAAATATATCTAAAAATTTTCTTAAAATAAAATTATGAATAAAAATGATCTAAAATAAAATAGAATAGAATAAAAATAAAATAAAATGATTTATTTAATGTAAAAATGATCAAAAATAAAATCAACATGATTTTTTTTTTGTTTCGCATAAATAATTTGTTATGATTTATTTTTTTTTTAATTTTAAGTAATGACATAACGGTCCTTTCACATATTTTTTTTTTGGGTAAACCCGGGGCTAAAAGCCCATGTATTAAATGAACAAAAGATTACAAATTACAGCAATAAGAAAAGCAGAAAAGACTGTGGCTAACATAAGAAAAAAACATCCAGCATGCCAAAGACAGAGATGCTGATGGAGAAAATTACAATAAAAAGACTCAGAAAATGAAGGACCAAACCCCAATCATCCATTAGTCAGAGAGATACACAGATTGCTGTTGCGGTGGCTCAGGTTGCCAAGAGAAGAAGACAGGCTTGCATAAGGGTAGGCCATCGCAGAACCTCCAGCAAGCAGCAAACGAACGAGTTCAAGCCTGGTTGCCAAGATGACCGTCCATTTTCAGTCCTTTCACATATTATTCCACTAGTTATGCCAATATGCCTATAGAATAATAAAAAATTCCTTGCAATATTTATGTCAGGCAGGCTTACCTTTTATAAATTAGTTCTTTGGGTATTTTATATTATTTTTTTGGAGTTTTTTTTTTCTTTATATGACAATGATTGATTTCCACAGCCAATACCTAACTTATGATAATTTTATATCAAAAAAATTTTTTTTTTAATTAGTTGATTGTGATTTCAAAAGATATGAGTATTATATTTCAACACCTATTAAATTAAAAAAAAAAAGGATAGGTAGGTTTTGTGGAATTGATGTATCTCCTAATATTCTTTATTTTATACAAATATTTTTTATGATTATTTTTATTTTCATATGATACGTTAATGGTCATACTGATTGACGTACGTCTAATAAGATTAGAGGTTCCTCCTCTCAATTCTATTTAGGATTTCTCCTTGTTTTTTCATTTATGATTTTTTTCTCCACCCTTGTAGGCCTCTATGGCTTAGATTCTTTGGCTGATCTCAACATGGACCCACTTGAGTTTCCATCGCTTAATGCGTGGAATCCTGACAAAATATGAATTGAAAGGAACTTCTTACTTTGCATGTTCCACAAGCTAAATATCCTTTAACTATATCCATTGTTTGGAAGGGAAATTTTCTTTCTCCAACATTGAAATTTTCTCTATGCGCTAAATTTCTTTTAATTACATCCATTGTTTGAAAGAGAAAATTTCTTTCTCCACAAGTTAAATTTCCTTTAATCAATCTTCATTTACTTTTCCTCGTATTTGTATTAAGACTGACAACTTTGCATCCTTTCCAAATGAAATCATAATCAATGTTAGAGAGAATATATTAAATTATTGGTTATCTATGAATAGAAGCATTTGGCCTGTTCTTCTTGTCACACATTCACGCATGATAATGCCTCATGCCCCAAATCTAGTATTCCTTTTAAAAAACCTACACCCACCCAACCCAGCATATAACATCCTTGTGAAAGGAGTCGCAATCGTTCCCCTTTCCCTCAATAAGTGATGAACCAACCTAAATTAACCTCGTTTAATCCAATCCCTCCACCTACATCCATTGATACTACCAAAAATCACTAGCATGATACAACCCTCCTACTTTCTAAGACCTCAACACCACTATTGATCCATCACCAAAAAATAGCTATTCCTCAACTTTTGATAATCAAGATTTCTACCACAGTCACTAATAATAATTTCTATCACCTTTAGTAGTATCAACTCACATACATATCCAGCATCCTCATCCAACACTAGTGAGAGCAATGCTAATGTATTGTGAGATCTCGTTCCCTTACTGTTCCTCTATGAATTGGATTTTCCTCCCAGGATCGGCTGGGACGATGTTGAGATCGGCCAGGCCGATTAGTGCATTGAAAACGGCTGATTTCTGGAATGATTTATGGAGTGATTTCTGGACTGGATCGTCCAGGATGATTTTGGATCATCCTGGGACGATCAGATACGACAAGAATCCCGAGAGCATCGTCCTGAGAAATCGTCCAGAGCCGATTGGTTTTTTGTTCTGATCGGCCAGGACGATGTGGCGATCGGCCGGGCTGATCAGACTAAGCATATAAGGAAATCAGCTCGTTTTGAGGAGAGATAAAATCATTTTAAATATATCAGATATTTTGAAGAGAGAGAAAGAGAGGAAAAGTAGAGGAAAAGCTGGATTTCGGAGGCCGCGGAGCGCTTTTTGTCCGACGCCGCTGTTGGGAAAAGTGAAGATCTCGTGGTAAGGACTCCGAATCCTATTTCTGTTTTCAGATATCTTGATTTTTGATCGAGTTGTGCACTGTTTTGTGTTTTCGTAGTCGAATTTTGGACCCGGTTTTGTATTGACACAACTTTCACCGCACAACTTTTAGAATGTTATAGATATGAATATTGTACACGATTTGAGTATTTTCTACGATGATTTTACCGGTCGGAATTGATTCTACGCGATTTTAATCGAATAGAAAAATATCAGGACTTGATTTGATATGGATTCAGTAGAGCAATAGTCTTGTATTGATGTCGTGAATATTCTATTGTAATTTGGAGAAATTTGGAATTTGTGATTTTTGCAGGATTTTTGTGTAAATTTGATAGACTGCCGTTACTCTGCCCGATTTTTGTATGATTTCTGATTTTTCTGAATTTGATAGATTGCATTATTATGAATGTGAATATTGATATGATTGCTTTAATATTGATTATTGATTGATTATTGATACTGAAACACAAGTGGAACCTAGTTGAACATTGGTTGGAGATTGAATTGACCTGTACAGGATGGTGGGCCGACGGGCTTTTCTTTAAACATCGATTATGGATAGATGGATGAGAGTCATAAGGATTTCTTATAGATATGCCGACGGGCGGCCGACGGGCAATAGAGTGACGACTCTTTTTATTGAAACCAACGTATGGATATCTACAACAGCAATATGGATTCTACAACAGCAACATAGCCAGTTGATTGTACTTGTTCAGTATTATTGTATTGAATGCATGTTTACTGTATTGGCATACGGATTTACTGCTTTATCGATTTCTGCTTTATTGATTTGATCAGATTTACTGTATTGTGTGATTTCGTACGATTTCATCGATTTCTTTGTTGATCATTGAGCATGGATACTATTGATTATTGACCTTGATATGGTTCTAATGGATATAGATATGGTTAAATTCATTGATGCTTTGGATATGGATATTGATATTGCTTATAGATTTATTGATACTATTGATTCTGCATTGTATTGACTTGCTACATTTGATTTATTGATAGGATAGATTGAGATTTATCGTATTGCCTTTCCGATTGATTTTATTGACCAGATAGCATAGATTTGATTTGATTTGATTGATTGATTCGATACGACTGATTTGACGGATTGATTGATTTTCTTCTGTGTACGGATTTCTTCGAGATTGACGTGTATTGATTGAGCTTGATTTATCGATTTGCCTGCTGCTGCATTGACTGGTTTCATTGACTATGGATTTTCGTATTGCATAGACTCATTGACCATTGACTGATATGGATTTGATTGACTGACATGCATATTGATAGCATCATCGTGCTTTGATTTCAGTTATAGGTATTAGGTGACCTGCTGGGCTTTGTAAAGCTCATTATATGTGGTTGACATTTTCAGGTCAGGGCAAGGGAGCAGAAGATAGAAATTGATCCGGATCTACAGGTTTTAGTTCTTTTGATGATTTTGATTCTTTTGTACTCAGGACAGGATAGATTTCTTTACTTGTGATGGTAGTGTAGTTCCTGAGTTTTGTACATGAACTTTTGAGATATGGATCGACTTATATATTGATGTTTTAAATACTATATATGTTTATAGACTGTTTAATGGTTGTTTAGATAACTCTGGTAAATTGTTTGAGAAATTAATTGAGATTCTTTCCAAGTTAGATCTTGGGGCATGATATGTATTACATGGTATTCTTCTCTTCATTTGTGAGGGTTGAAAACTTAGACAAAAGGGGATATCCCCTCCACCCTCAAACAACAATCAACAACCTTACATAAAATGTTATCTTAGAATGTTAGGGCTTGAATGATGATGGTCATATCACCTAATACAAAAAATTTGTGACTGATCATAAGATCAATGTTCTTTGCCTTCTCAAGACTAAGATGAATCAGATTTCTCTTGATGAAGTGATGAGTAGAAGGAATTTTGATGTTTCCTATAATGAAGTTAACTGCAATAATTCGTGGCCAAATTAGGATCAAATGAATGTAGCTTATGTAACATTTACTTATGTCTCTACTCATTTGTAATTTATTTATGGTAGAATTAACTTTTACTCTTCAATCCACTTCTCGATCACCTTCATTTATGCTGATAATAATGCTAAAGAAAGGAAATTCTTTGGCAAACAATCTTTGATATTTCTTGATTAATTTATGACTTATGGATTATTCTTAATGCTTTTGACTGTGTGACAACTTTGGATGAAAAAACCTGTGAAAATTCCCCTCATTCTTACAAAATGGTGGACTTTGACAATTGCATCTTCAATGTAGGTATGTTGGAATTGCCTCACTCATGTCTCTCTTTTAGTTGGTATCATGAGCAATTGCAAAATCCAATTAGATGGTTATTGAACTATGCTATTAATAACAAGCATTAGCTCATCTCCTACCCCCTCTCCCATTTTAAAATTGTCAGTATATTGTCATTTGATTATTCACCTCTTATATTACATATGGACTCCCATTCCTCTCCTCAAAAAAAATTCATGTACAATAACTTTTGGATGGAATCTTATCCCTAATTTCATGAAGCTTGTTCAAAATGCTCGGTCTATAAATATGACGTTGTCCCACAATTTGAGTTATGCAACAAGCTTAATAATATCAAAGCCGGCGTAAAAACAGAAAACCAAAAATCAAATTTCCATATTTCCAACAAAGTATCTATTATGAAGTAACCTTGAAACTCTATTGTATAGAATCTTAAGACTCAACCTTTGGATCAATTTCTTATTAGGCATGTTTTTAACATCCAAGATTAATTTTGCAAGACACTCTTAGTGTATTGAGATTTGTCTAACTAAACATTCAATTATACCATTAAGTTTGCTAAAAATTCAGTTTGGGTAAATCAAAAACTGGTCCTAAAATTTTCTAATTCAAATAATTAGACCAAGAATTCTTATTTTCTTGAATGAATTAATTTTCATATGATATTTTAATTCTACTTTAAAATGAAATGATAGATCAACTCTAATTTCAACACCCAACAAATTTTAAAAGCAAACATGCAACATTTCTCATGAAAATGATCTACCCATATTAGTCACCTATCATGCATGGAATCTTTCTTTTCAAAAATAGAAATAAGATAAAGTAATTAACTTTAATAATATAAAATGATTGTTTTTTTAAACATAATTTTTTTTGCTTTATATACATAAAATTTATGATTATAATTTTTAATGGTTGGATATAAATTTTAAGATAAGTGCTTTAAAATCATAAGTGCTTTAAAATCATAATTTTGTATAATGATGTGAACCTAATTGTAATAGCTTATAAGCTTATAGTTGAGGACAAGGTCATTATGAGTGGTGGAGTAATGATGTGAACATAATTATGATTACTAACTAATTAAATAAACCTACTAATTAATTGCCTAAGTGTGCCTTGTAAGTCTATAAACACCTTAAATAGGGAGTATGAGGGCCGGGCTTCTTTATACATTTCCTTTGTTCTCTTAGAAATATTGAATGGCTCTAAATATTCAAGATCTCTTCTAGATAAGATTAGGTTACTTTCACCTACCATTAATCCTTTCACTCATGATTGTTTTAATTAATGGTGTCTTATAAAATGATAAAAAAAAATTATCTTTCTATATTATGTCTTACTTTTGGAAAATAAGCACCTTTGTTGATCTAATTATAGCTTTAAATATTATTATCTAACTTTTTTTCTATGAAAATGGCTGAATGTGTCAACCTAACTCATTCAAGAACATCATAAAATAAATAAAATCATCTCATTTATCAAATAGCTCTTAATATAGAGGCACCGATAGAACAAAATCTTATGGATCCTTTACGTTCTCCTCAAATTGATAATGTTATTCGTTCATCCGCTAGCTAGATATTACTCTCAATGACACTGATCGATAATAATTTGAATAATTTCTTAGATCAAATTTCGTTAGTGAGAATATTTTAGATTTGATGATAATACATTCTTTCATTAATAATAACATAAGCAATAGAGATAATAATGTTATTATGTAATTTATAATTGTGTAATAATTATATACATTATACAATTTAATTATTTATTCATTTACACACTTATTTGTTAGAAGTTTAATGTTTTTTTAAATAAACTTAATTATGTGATAAGTTACAAGAAATGATATATTATACTTTTCTTATAATTTTCATTTATATATGCTTCATAAACAATTATTTGTCATATATATATTTTCTAGAATAATATTCAAATTCCTTCTAGTAGGGATACTTATGGAGCTCCAAAGTCCAAGGTAGATTTTCTTCCTGATTGTCTTATAGTTTGAAACTTCAAAATTGACTGATGAAAAAACATACATAACCTTTCATACTAATCTACTTAACATTCAACATATAGAACTATGACAAGAAGATAAAGAAACACTCAATAGCAAAGAAGAATTAGTGACAAAATCTACGATGCACTGCTTTTTGCCGTATTGTCTTTAATTCTTGTGTTGTTCCAATGATGACTCCGTCATCCCACTTTAGGCCTTCGATAACGCCCTTCGTTGGAGAAATTATTACGTGCGAAGTCCGAATAAGCCAGGATGCAAGTTAGGTTCAGACTCCACACATAATAAATTTCCCTTCCTAGTCTTCTTTCCTTCACTAAATCCTGTAGTTGCCGCTGATGACCTCTTCCTTGCCCAAAAATCCTTGTTTATTTTTAAAGGTTATAAATTTTAGATATTAAATTTGAAAAATGATACATTTAAGTGAAAATAAATAATAAATATAATCCAACTTAGTCCATATCTACGGTAATCACGTTGTTCTCAATTGTCTTTGCTTCTCCTTCTCACTTTTGACTCTTGGAATCCAAAATTTTCCCTGTAGCATACCATTTCACCTATAAATACCAGACTGCAACAGAGAAGAAGCTCACATCATAAACAAATCAATTTCCTCAGCTCAGTTCTGATCAGTTCTCAGATCCTTCAATGGATTCAGAATCTCATCAGATTCAAGAAGAAATAGAAGCATGCAATCATGCCTTAAAAATAGGTAGCATGGCTGTTCTTCCCATGACTCTCACTACAGCTATAGAACTCGGCTTGTTCAAGCTTCTCTCTGCTGCTGGGCCTGGAGCACAGCTTTCAGCAGAAGAGTTTGCAGCTAAGCTGATTAATGATTCTACAAGCGATTATACTGCTTTGAAGCTTGAGAGGATTCTTCGTCTTCTTGCTAGCTATTCTGTTTTAACTTGGTCGACTGAGACTGATTCCCATGGCCGCACTGTTCATCGCTTTGGTGCTTCTCCAGTATGCAAGTTTTTAGCTCCTAATGAAGATGGAGTTTCTTTAGCTGCACTCGGTCTTATGAGCACTGATAGGGTCGCCATCGAAAGCTGGTGAGTAATTTTCAGTCCAGTAATTTGGCTGCTCATTTGTTAAATGAGAAATTGTTTCTCTGAACTAGTCAGACTCTTTTTGAAGTAATTATTATTACGTCCGGACACCGAACGCGTTCAAAGATTATTAACCACGCGCCACGTCATCTGGAGCTCAGCACCGAGCACTCGGTATTGCTCGGTATACGTCCGGATTTCCGGTTTTTTGACCGGACATGATAATTTTCCCTCTTTTTGAGGGTGCATGAACATAAGAGGGTTGGAGTGCACATAAGTTTATGGGTGAAATAGAGAAGGATTTGGATTAAATTTCAAAATAGTCCCCTGACTATTTATATATAGTTATTTTAGCCTCATAGTATAATATTGCTTCATTTTAATTCTTGATTATATAAAATTGATTCAAAATGATCTTTCTAGGAGTAAATTCAGCTCAATTTTATATTACAATTATAACACGAGGAATTATTTTGGAACGATTTTGTATAGCGGAATGACTAAATTTGGGCAACGTGATAGTCTAGGATTAAATTAGTCATACGCAAATAATCTGGGACTATTTTGAGTTTTTAATGAGAAGAATATATATCTAAATAGAAGTGTGGTAATTGTGTTAAAATATAATTATAAATAAGCTAAGGATCATAAGAATGTTTTGGGGTTTTAAACCCATCATTAATTTGCTAGATTTGGCCATTTGTAGGATTTGCTATATTTACAAAATTCTTCTCTCATAAATTTTAAATTTTGAAATAAACAATCAAATGGCTAGCTTATTAGGATTTAATAAAATTTAAAAGTTGTTATGAAAATAATTTTTCAAATTTTATTTCTCTTAATATTTAATAAATCTATAATAATAGAATTTACTAAGGATCCATTTGTGGAAGTTGCAATTGTCTATAAAAGATGTTGTTGAAGAATTGTGTGGAAAATATATTTTCTCAAATTTGTGTGTGCATCATAATTTTTTTTTCTTTTGCAAAAACCATTAACTTTCTCATAGCATCTCACTTTAGTAGATCTATTATAAGAAGTTAATCCTCATCATATAAATAGGAGTGTCAATTCGGGTTGACGGGGGTCGGGTTTGGGTTATTTCCGAGTTGACCCAGATCTAAATGGGTCAATCCAAACCTGACTCATTTTTGCAAATGGGTAAGACATTTCAACTCGGACCTAATTCGTGCGGGTTGCCAGGTTGACTCGACCCGACTCGGATTTAGTAGATTTGGTTGAAGAAGCACGAGTTGAGCGCCTGAGCCAGTCTGCGAGTGCGGGCAGTGGAGTCCGAGTCACGAGCCGAGGGAGTTCGCTGGATCGCGAGTGCGGGCAGAGTCTGAGTCTTGAGCATGTGGTAGCTAGCAGATAGAGCCAGCGGGTCCACGAGTGCCGGCAGAGTCGTCCGTGGGAATGTTAGTGTGGGCGGAGTCGCGACTCGCGAGCACGCTGCAGCGACAAAGTCTGCCGGACTATGCAGTGCGGGCGGAAATCAGGAGTTGTCTCTGACTTTCGGGCATTGTCGTGTTGATTTCGGGTTTTCAGGTCAACCCGAATCTGACCTATTTTTGAAACGAGTAAAAAATTTGAACCCAAACCCTACCTGTTTGCTAACCGGGTCAACCCGAACACAGATTTTTCCTGGTCGGGCCCGAATTGAGTTTCGGGTCTTGTCAAAAATTACACTCCTACATATAAATTATAAAGAAACATCTTTTTAGTACAAAAAATATTTAAACTAGAAATTTTTATACTAGAAAGCTATTTTAAAAAGCAGAAAGAAAGTTGTTCTAAACAAAAACTGCATTTGGATTCAAAATATTTACTAAGGCTTCGTGTTGGACAGCTTTCTTACTGCTTCTTAAAACAGTTTTTTAGTATAAAATTTTTTAAACCAGTAAGAAAGTCGTCCCAAAGGAAGCCTAAATCACACTAGTAGCCAAACAATGAATGCCAATACACAAACTTAGGCTTCGTTTTTCTGACTGTTTTTTAAAACAGCTTTCTAATACAAATTTTTTTTGAATCAAGACTTTTTGCACTAAAAAGTTGTTTTAGAAAGCAGTAAGAAAGTTGTCCAAAACGAAGCCTTAATCTATATGAGATTCAAATACAAAATCTTTTCAATAATTTCTAAGATCTTTAATTACCAACTAAACTAATCTCCCTACTTTTCATTTAAAGGTATCACCTAAAGGATGCAATATTGCATGGAGGAGTGGCCTTCAACAGAGCTCATGGTGGACTGAATGAATTTGAATACCATGCTACAGATCCAAGATTCAGCAAAGTTTTCAATGAGGGAATGAGAAGCCATTCTATCATAATCATGAAGAACATTCTGAAAATTTATAAGGGATTTGAGGATATCAATGTGCTTGTTGATGTAGGTGGTGGAACAGGAGGAACACTCAGTATGATCACTGCAAAGCATTCTCATATCAAAGGGATTAACTTTGATCTTCCTCATGTTATTGCTCAAGCACCTTCTTTGCCAGGTGATTAGTTTGCTTGTCTATTATTCATTTTTCTTCTTGATTGAGCTCTTGTAATTGAGCATTTAGCTTAATTATCTTCATTGACATGATGTGTTCTATTACTAAGCCTTCGTTTGGGACATTTTTCGTACTGCTTCCTAAAATAGTTTTCTAGTATAAAATTTTCTTATTCAAGAAATTTTTGTACTAGAAAGCAACAAAAAGCTGTCCCAAACGAAGCCTAAGACTTCTTTTAGAATAACTTTCTTACTTCTTTTTAAAGTAGATTTTTAGTATTTTTCTTTTTTTTTGTGTTAGAAAGCTGCTTTTTGCTGTCCCAAATGAAGCTTAAGTGCATTGAAAATTAATGTTTTTATGGCTTTTTTTTTTTAAAAAAAAAATTGAGTTATATTTTATTGATGTAGGAGTGGAGCATGTTGGTGGAGATGTGTTTGAAAGCATTCCAAGTGGAGAGGCTTTGTTGTTGAAGGTGACATAGAGCTAATATTAACATAATTATAATATAAATTGTGAAATTAATTTTGGTGAATATTTTTCATAAATTTTAGTTTTAAAATTATTATTATTTGTTGAGATTAATATAATTTACTCAAATGAGGTTGTGGTGTAGTAAGGTCACTTGATGCTCAAATTATTGCAAAAGATTATTATAATATGCAAAAATTAATTAAATTTTATATTATATTATGTCAAAATAAACTTAATAATTTTAAGAATGATTTTGATATAAATTTTGATTATTTTTCAATTTAAAGGAAAAAAAGTTAGGGGTTTATTTCCTTCAAAAAACACTTATAATTAGCAATCGAAGTATTATTTATAGATCTAAATTTTCAATATAAATATATACTAAAAGCATTCAAAAATATATTTTTCAAAATATAAAATTTCTTATATAAAATATCAATAGGAATTAGTAATCATTATAGTAATATTTTTGGCTTAGTGTTTGTTTGTGATAGCTTTCTAGCTATTTCTCTTTCAGCACAGCAATCAAAATTTTGTTTGGCCATTGTTGTATTGCTACTTTCTCATTGCATTTTAGAAATTTGTGTGGTGGAAAGTAATATTTTTGCAACTAAAGCTTCGTTTGCGATGACTTTTTTACTGTTTCTTAAAGCAGTTTTTTAATACAAAAATTTTAATTTTTATACTAGAAAGCTGCTTTAAGAAGCAATAAGAAAGCCATCTCAAACGAAACCTAAAGTAATGACTTTTCCCACAACAACTTCACAACTAACTTTATAAAACGCTACAATCATCCCAAACAAACCCTTAGGCTTCGTTTGGGACGGCTTCCTTACTGCTTCTAAAAGCAACTTTTTAGTATAAAAATTAAAATCTTTGTACTAGGAAGCTGCTTTAAGAAGCAGAAAGAAAGCCGTCCCAAACGAAGCCTTAATCTATCTAACTAATAATTAGGTTGGTTCAATATATTGACATAATTAATTAATTTGAGTTAATAGAATGACCCAATTAACCAACTTGGTCCAACTTAAATAACATATAGCTCTTTTTTTCACTAATATTGGTAATATTGAGATAAAAAAGAAATTAGTTAGGAGCATTCTTATACAAACAATATAAGCCGTCAGATTTGCTTTGAGATTAGTACAATTCAAAATATCATATAAATACTAATCTCAATGCAAATCAAACGGCTCAGGACCCCATACTAATGTATTTCACACTTTTTTTTTTCTTTTCAACGGTTCTGTTCATTTTAATCAGATTTATAAAGAAAAACAAGCCTGATAAATGATTTTTCTGATTAATTACCAAGTGGGTTCTTCATGACTGGGGCGACGAGGATAGCCTGAAGATTCTGAAGAACTGCTGGAAATCAGTTCCAGAAAATGGCAAAGTGATAGTTATAGATTCCTTTCTGCCTGAAGCTCCAGACTACACAGATCTGACACATTGCGTCCTGAACACTGACGTGATAATGCTTCTGGAGAGTCCCAGTGGCAAGGAGAGAACAGAGAAAGAGTTCAGAGAGTTGGCCAAACTCTCTGGATTTTCAGGTTTCAATGTTATCTGCAACTTCTCCAATGCTTGGATAATGGAGTTGAGCAAATAGTTCACCGCAGCTTATTATTTTTGTTTGGGACAACTTTTTTATTGCTTCTTAAAATTGTTTTTAGTATAAAAAGTTAATTTTTTTGTACTAAAAAACTGTTTTAAGAAGCAGGAAGAAAGCCGTCCCTTGCGGGAGTCTCTTTTATGTGCTTTCTGTAGCTATCTATATATGTTATGGAATGATAGAATTCTAAATGATTTGTAACAGAAGATTTCTATGAGATTATGGAAGCTAAATAAATGTTTCAGGAAACAGGTTCTGCTTTCTGAATCAGAGAGATTTGAGAAGATGAAGTGATGTTCAGAATGTCTGCAGCATAATTGATTCTGTTAGGTGGTTAGCAGAGCTGGGAAAAGTGATTAATGGAAAGTTGGAAACCAACAATGCTTTGTTTTTTAGTATGAATAAGCAACTTTTTACTATGAGAATGGGAATTGGATCATTGAATCTCATATTTCTCTTTTTCCTCCTTTTTAAGATCTATCCAAAATGAAGACATTAAAGCATGAATGAAGGTTTCGTTTGAGACAGTTTTTACTTCTTTCTAAAAAAAAATTTTAAGTTCAAAATTTGTTTAACTGAAAAAATTTGGTAATAGGAAGCTGCTTTAGAAAAATAAAAAATCATCCCAAATGAAGCCTTAAGACCATCTCCAACCGTTCGGCAAACAGCCGAATGGAGGCCCTAAAAACATCACAAACCGGATGCTTTTCCTCCACCATTTTGATGCGGTAGCGTAATATAGGGATACAATGAAAAGTGCGACGCCAATATTGACGTCGCACTGTTCATCTGCTTGGCGTCGGCACGTTCATCCACCGCTACCCATTTTTTGTCCTGCCGCGAAAGAAGAGAGTGATGGTTATGGGACAAAATGCGTTCGATTGGAGGAGAGAATCATGGCACTTTTTTTTTTGTTTCACTGAACATGTTGGAGTTGAAAATGAGGAGATTTTCGTGCGGTTGGAGATGCCCTAAGTGTATGATGGATGAATGAAGTGAAGAAGTTCAGAATCATTGCAGCAGCAGAACGGTGAAATCAATATTGTATTGAATAAAAGGATGGATTATAATATTACATGTAGCAGAGAATAGAAAGGAAGAAGCTGCGTACAATTGAAGAAATTATTATGTGCGGTCACCGGAAGGTCTGGAGGCGAATCAGAATGCGCCATGTCACCTGGTAGACACTGGTACACAACTCTCATACACAGCTAAAAAGTGATGTGATGCATTCTGATTCCCCTTCGGACGGCGTCTGGTGACCGCACAGAATAATTGTTACTGAAACAGCATGTATCACATAAATTATTTATTAAACTTATTTTTTAATTTTGATTTATATACCTTATCTTCTTTTTTTTGTTATTTATTTTCATAAAGAAATAGTATTTTTTAAATTTGGATTTTTTTGTTTTTTTTTTTATTTTTATTTTTTATTTTTGTATTTTTTAAATTTGGATACATTTATAGTAGTTTTAATTGTTGCAAGAAAAAAAAAAAAAAACTTTGAAAGCCCACAAGAAACACAATCTTGAAAGGCCCATAAACCTTTTTGTTTGTATATAATTTTAGTTAAATACACATGTAGTTAATCTAATCATAATTATTGTAAGAAATTATAATAATAATATATATTTTTTTAATTTATGTTATGTTGTAATTCAACCCAATCATAATTTGTAAAGCATTTGCTTACTTCTCAAAGTGGGATTACATTAATTATATTTTTGTATATTTGTGTTATATGAAACAAAGAGAGTTATATTAATGAATCATAAGTATTTGATTAGAGAGTTTAGATAATTAACATCTTAATTGAATTTTCAATCAATCTTCTTTTGATTTGTTTTGTTAGGTGATGTGTGTTAGCATTTTGACTATATTAAATTAGAAGATAGGGCAACTTAGGACCACTTATGATGCATTAAGAAAGGCGTATAGTTTATAATGTCAATTTATGCTTTATTAAGTGGTCATTACCTTGGCTTAAGCTAAAAATGTTAGAATCTAATTGTGTTGATTAATTGGATTATTTATGTTGCCTCGGACCTCAAGTTTGTCTTGCTTTCTGGGGGGGTGCAGGAGGTTTACCCCTTACTTGGGTTAAGGTGCTTTGCTTCAGGAATTTCTTTTTTTCTATACAATACCCCGAAGTTATGTACATGAGCGCCCTGGCGTTTTTCCTGAGTGCCAACGCGCTAATCAAAAGAGAACAAAGAGTCATAGAGCACTAGATTCGACAAAGTGGCGCTGCAAGTTTGAGCGTCGCATCGTCAGCAGATAGAAGCTTGAGCACCGCTTTGGGGTTATAACTGGCTTTCTCAAAGGATTGCATCCCTTGGTGGTTATAACTGGCTTTCTCTTGTATTTTCTATTATTATAGACATAGAGAATGGTTCATAGTAGATTTCTTGGTGTGATGTGGCTCCGTGTTTTTTTTTCCTAATTTAAAATTTTTCACGTTAAATTCTGATGTCCTTTATTTTTCCGCTGCCTTTACTTTCTTGCTTGTTTCATCACTGCAGTGTTTACTCCTCATCCCCAACAACAAATATTAGTGCGAAGTGAACTAGAGTTTGCATTCAAAGGATTGTGATTCCAATTTTTTCTCTATCATATAAAGACTAATATGAAGTGCCCAAATATTTTACATGATGAAATGTATATTAATATCATTATTTATAAAGCGCATTATTTATAAAATATAGAATTTGTTTGGGAAGGCTATAGCATTTTATAAAGTTGCCTATTTCCTTCACGACTCAGGAGCTCCTCATAGTATTAGTGTAAAAATATTTAATTTTTAATTTCCGTCCGAAATCCGTCGGAACTCCGCCGGAAATTTCTTCTGGAAAAATTCGTCGGAAAACCAATAAAAAATTATGTCAGAAATTCGTTGAAAAAAATCCGCCGGAAGTCCGCCGGAAATTTGTGACGAATTTACTTCCGCCGGAAATTCTGTCGGAAATGAGTTGTTTTCCTGTAGTGTATGCATTTCATTTTCATATCAAACTAATCAAATAATATAAATATGACATCAATGAAGTTTATAACAAATAAGCAAATAAGTAAATAACATACATTTTGTTGAGCTCTATTGTGTGTTGGAAGTTGATGAATGCAAACATCTTCAATTCTTCTTCTCTATCATGTGAAATTGTTAAAAAATGAAATGAGCAAAAGAAAATGAAGTAAAATATATAACAAAATAGACATTAAAAAATATTAAATTGGCAACATATAATATACATCTTCATATCTTATAGCAAAATTATGACACTTTATTGATAAGACAAACTCAAAATTCATAAATATAAAAAAGCTTTAACTTAATACCATAGAGACAAAAAAAGTAATCAGTTTATATCAATTTACATATAAAAAATGCAAAACACTCATAGTAAATCTACTAATCATCCACTAAATTTGTGTGATTGAATGATGGATTCTCAAACTCTCATTCACCAAAATCTTGCATCTCAAATACTTCTGCATCCTCACATGATATGTCATCTTCATCACATATATTAGATAAGTTGTCTTCATCTGCAAATTATTAATATGAAATAATAAGTTTATATTTAATATTATACTCAAAAGATATAAGTTAATCAACAATCTTACTTGGGGTTGGTGTAGATGATGTTAAGTTTGATTCTATATTTATAGGAATTGCATCATCTTTGTAAATTTTCGACTCCAAGTCTTCTAAATGCAATTCTGGAGTTGGTTCATCTTCAAGGATCCAGAAATCAACAAGTTCAAAACTTGTATAGTCCAAAGGATCATAACTTCTTTTTCTAAGCTACAACCTACATAATTGTTATAAAAAATTAATAATAAAATGTGCATCATTATTTAAAAAATATTTAAAGAAGTTTCAAATAGTACATATTTCTTAAATTGAGATTGTAACGAACATAGACAAGATCATTTAGCCTTTGGTGCTCAAGATGATTCCTTCTTTTTGTATGAATCTACTCAAACACACTCCAGTTCCTCTCACAACCTAATGAAGGTGATGTCTGACTAAGAATTCTAATAGCCATTTTCTATAAGTTTGGTACACTAGAGCCGAACATCTTCCACCATTCATTTATAAATTAATAAACATACATTAATTTGTTCAAATATATACTAAAATGAAATCTCAAAATTTTGTCATCTTACCTGGTTGCATTTCTTTTGTTAATGTTGATGCAATTGGCTTACCAAAACTTTCTAAATTATCACGGAAAAGCCTCACCTCATTTATTGCCAAAGATGGTTTTGGACATATTTCTTTATTGCCAATCAATTCTATTAGACCTTGCAAAACTCCAGGCTTGTTGCAATAATTTTCCCTGTCATACTGAAAATGAGGGTTGAGAAAATAAGCTGTTGAATGTATCCCTTGTCTTAATTGATTATCCCATCTTCTCTTGATGATACTAGTGAAAGGCTTGTACATTATTTTATTATTTCTAAACATAGCCTTCATTGCTTTTCTAGCTCTATACATACCATCATAAAGGTATCCAAGATATAGCTTTTAATCTGCATCAATAATTCTTAACAACCTAATTAGGGGCCCTAATAATTTAGAAATTATAAAGTTATCATTCCAAAATCTTGCATCCAAAATAATTGAGGCTGCCTCTTTCCCCTTCATTGTCTTACTTAACTTTGAATCAATGTAAGCCTTGCTGGTGACGAATGCTTGAAAATCATGTTTATGATCATGAACACTTCTTAAGGTAATGAACGTTGTTGCAAATCTCGTTACTCCTGGCCTTACAATTTCAGTCTAACCTTTCCTTTTCCTTAACCAAGCCAATATAAAAGCATGGTTATAAATAAAAATTGTAACATTTGAAGCTTTTCTAGCAAGTTTTGTAATATAAGACATGCTTCCAATATCTTTCAGAATGAGATTAATGCTATGAGTTGCACAAGGTGACCAATATATATTTTCATATTTTTCATGCAATAACTCACCAGCTTTCTTATAATTTGCTGCATTATCTGTTATAAAATGAACTATATTCTCATAACCAACCCATTCAACGATATCAGTGAATAATGAGCACAATGTTGTGGCATCGTTAATGACATCAGATGCATTTACTGATTTTAAAAATGATACTCCTCGAGGACAATAAACAAGAAAATTTATTAATGTCATATTTCTTGTATCTGTCCAACCATCAGCCATCAATGTACAACCAGTTTCTTTCCATGTTCTTCTATAAGATTCAATTAACAATTTACATTCCTCTTTCACATCCCATAACAGATTCACTCTTAATTTGTAGTAAGATAGTAATTTGTATCCAGGTCATATTGCAGCAATTGCATCAATAGCCTTTTGTGCAAAAGGTGAGTTGATGGCATTGAATGGAATACAACTATCATAAAACAATCTAGCAATTGCTAAATCTGCACGGTGCACTGTCTCCTTAGATTCCATCACACTTTTTAAGGAAGGTTGAGATCCCGGTTTTGTTCTAGGTGCAAAAAATTTATCAATTTTTCTCTTTCCTTTATCAATTCCTTTACCATGTATATCTGAACTTTTGATTTTGTGACTGAATATGAGCCCCTCTCTTCTTCACGTGGATCTTCACTAAGTAAATCATCAATATGCGATAAGTCTTGTTGTGCTTGTTGTTTTTTCTTTGATATCTCATTCAAATTTTGCTGCATCTGATGTTGTATGTCATATATGTGGCAAATTCTTACAATAAGCAATGTTTCCTTTAATCCCCGTTAGATGTTGCTTCATCCTATGAATGCCTCCTCCCTTATAAATTATTCCACAATAAACACATTTGTATTGCTTCTTACCATCAGTGATTTTACACTCAGTAAAATGGTTCCAAGCGATATCTACTTTCTCACGAACGCTTTGAGTTGAATGTGCAGATTGATTGTTTTGTTGATCCATTGGTAATATTAAACAATAATGGATCAATATTAGCCTGAAAAATAAACTCTTTGTTGTTAATATTAAACAACAATGGAACAAACTAAACACCAACATGTTATTTAACCCTCCCTTACTCTCTACGTTCTTAATTTTTAATCTTGATTTTGGTTAAACACAAAATGACTTCCTAACATTTCTGCTATAATACCACACTACAAACAGAATAAGGTTAGTTCAACCTAATAAATGTTCATATTTGAGACAAGAAACTGGCTAATAGAGACAAACAAACTGCTTTATATACTAATCAAAAGCTTGGGCTTACTAGTCTTTATATTAAATTTTCTCCCTTTCTATAGTAAACACGATCATTTTGATCACATTTACCTTCCACTTTAAAAGATGTTGTTGCCAAATTTACATCTTTACAATGCCTACAAAATAATCGCCTAACGTTCACTTTTCATTAACTCTTTTACAAACATCCTCTCTCACTCCAGCCAAGCAGCCTCTAATCAACCCAAGACAATAAACTCAACAGATTAACTAAGCATTCATAAGAAAAAAAAAAACTTTTCACGCATAACAGTAATGAAATTAAGAAAAAGCGATGAATTGGGTCCTGTTACCTTTTTCCTTAATATACTTTTTCTGGCAGCTTCACGGTTCTGAGCAAGCCGCCTAAGAGTCTGCAAATAAAAAATTTTATTATTAAGAATAAGTATTAGTTATGAAGGAATAAATACAACATGATGTTTGAATAAAGCTGATTTTGTTTTTTTACTTTCTGATCCACTACTTTTTCTTTTGATCTGCCGCTAGAATCAGAAGCTATTACAGCAATACCATGTCCATTATCAAACTGTGAAGTGGAATTAGCGAGGGTTAACAAGAAAATTTAAAAAAAAAAACATCTAAAATCAAACGAAACTCCCATTCCCAACAAGGATAATCATCTTCTATAACTAGATATTATTACAATCTTCAACTCTTCATTCTCAAACTGTGAAGTGGAATTTTTTGTTTGCAGTTTGCACAGGTAAGAATAAAACACAGGTTCAATGCATACAATCTCCTCACCTTACAAGGATTCAAGCACCGACGAAGAGGAGGTGCAGCGACGAAGGAGGAGCTGCAACGTTGATTAACTGGGCTGGCAGGGAGAAAATCGGAGGAGACTGGCAGCTTCGGGAGTTACGGGAGGTAGAAAATGAAACTAGGATTACACTTCCTGTTTTACACTTTTACATGTTTTACTAATGCCTCAAATACCGCATGATTTCAATCAAACGGCTGGAATTTGTGTTTAAGCTTAAGTGGCCGGTTCTCTCCCGGTTTTCGGTTCGCCGGGTTCGCGGTCCCATCGCCGGTCGGACCGGTTCAAAGCCGGTCCTTTGCTTACCCAGTTTCATTGGAAAACCGAACCGGCCGGCCGGCCGGGTGCCGGTTCAACCGGTTCAACCGGCCGGTCCAATCCGATTTTCAAAACGTTTTGTTACTCGTTGCCTATTTCCTTCTCGACTCAGGAGCTCCTCATAGTATTAGTGTAAAATAGAATTTTAATTTTAATTTATAAGCTATAATAATTCCCTCCCCACTAGGTACCAAATACCAAATACTCATGCCTTCCTACCCTTCCCATCTCTCTCTCTCTCTCTCTCTGAAAAAATTTCTATTTATGGTAAGGGCATAAGTGAGACGAGTAGAGTTATTAGCTCGCTCGAGCTCATCTCAAAAAATGGCTCATAAACCGAGTTTAATGAGCTAACTAGTCAAATTTGAGTCAGCCTTAACACGACATGTTAAGTCACAAGCTAGCTCTTTTAAAAAATATTAATATAAAATATGCTTAATATGTATTAGAGTTCAAGTATTAAATTATGAAAAATATTTAAAAATTGATATATTACTTTCTTATTCAAGTAATTTTGTATCATTTATATTCTAATTTCTTATTCTTGTTATATTTTTATTATAATTATTATTTGAATCATAATCCTTTTCTATCTTTCTTTATAGATAAGTTAGCTTGTAAGCAAGCTCAAAATCTCATAATTAAGCTCAAGCTGGAGCTCAAACTTGATTAATTAATCAAATTCAAGTTAGACTCAACTCAAACTCGATTTGATTCGATTCAACTCAACTCAAACTCAAACTCGACTCGCCTCGAGTCGACTCCACCCATTTTGGCTTTGTTGCTTCCAGGAAACTGCAATTTGTAAATTGAGAAGACCTGACGAGTCAACACAGAGAAACTATTAAACTTTGACTTCTCAGTAGCGTTGAAAATCTGACTCTCTTCTTCAGAATCACTTTTTTGAGAACTTTGAATCAAAATGGCCAAATTTTTTAATAGTAAAATTTTACAAAATTGAAAGTGATCCATACCTTTCGTTTGGCACGACTTTCTTACTACTTTTTAAAATAATTTTTTAGTATAAAAAATTTAATTTTTACACTAAAAAACTGCTTGAAGTAGTAAGAAAGTCGTCCCAAATAAAATCATAATCGCCATATATTATTAGTAGAAAATTTTAAAATTGATTTGAGTAGTTGCAGACTTTAAATATTTTTTTTTTTTTAGATAGAATGATATTTATCTTAATTTTTGATAAAAATTCAACACCAACAAAAATAGTTATTGGAGATCAAAAAAAAATTATGTGCAAAATCTAGGAAGGAAAAAATGAAGGGCCTGACCCAATTGTAAGTTTGTAACAATCCGCTATAAAATACGAGATACAAGAATCATCCTTTTCACATAGTTGAAGAAAATAAAATTATATACAATTGAGAATAATCGTTTGATTTCTCTTGTAGGAATTATAGAAGTTTGGTGTCCACAACGAGACAGTAAAACACAGCGTTAGTATTTAATGTTGATAGAAGTTTAGTGATTGTTGAATAGTTTCTAGTCTTGGCTATGGTTGCTTTCGCTTAGCCTCTCTTGTGTGGGCTGATCTTGGCACTGGTTGAAATCTTGTTGGGTCTTCTCTGCTTTTCGCACTAGTTGCTTCCTTGGGTGGCTCTTCTTTTGATCTTGGCTTTTGTTTTTTGTCTTTTCTTTTGCTTTTTTTTTTTATTAATCAAAATAAAAAAGCGGTTACAACAGCAAAAGGAAGGAAATAAAAACAAAAAAAAAAAAGACAGTCTCTCAAAACAAAAAACCCCGGGAACAAGCAACAAGAAATCCAAAAAACCCCGGGGGCTCAGTAGTCGACCGAGGCTACAAGCAACCTCGAAACCACACAAGGACCATCCAATAGAGGTTGCCACAAGTAGGCGACGAGGAAACGAGCCCCGGCCACATCATTGCCCTGCAACCAACATTCGAACCGAAAAACAATCCGATCAACTGTAAATACCGAATCATCTTCTTCGACCACCTCTTCCCCAAAATTTACCACGGCAATTACCAGAAATAGGTCTATCACGAACCATTTTAAAATCATTTCCAGGATCAGAATCAGAATCAGAATCAGAACCACACTCCGACGAATTGTGCAACCAATCACCATGTGATCTAACATCCACACCAGTCGTACCACCCACCTGAAGCATTAACGAATGGGAAGCAATTTCATTCACGGGAACTTCCACCAACTAATGAGAAACAACCAAATTTCCTTCATCAACCGGACGCTCAGAGAGAACAGAAACCCGAATCGGTTCAACGTGCTCAACTAGCACAGGGCTAGACAAAACACAACAATTATCAATCAAAACACCAGCCTGCACAGCCTCACCACACATCAACTGAGTCGAAGTCATCAGAACCAACCCATAATCCACCACATGATTTACAGAAGAGTTTACAATATCAGTTTCTATCGGATTAGCAGAAATTAACGAAGGATTACCCGGCAAACCCTCCAAACAAGCACTCTCCAAACCAGAGGGTAAGAAAGGCATAGCGTTAGGAGAAAGGTCCTTAGAAACCATTTCAGAAATAGCAACGCAAGCATTAGGAATGACCGTTTCATCCCTAGCTAAAACAGAGTTCACCAAATTAGGCACAATCAATTCATCTTGAATCCCAACATTCGATTCCAGAATAATCGGGGAGACAGTTTTAGCATTATGTTATACAGTTTTGGTTAAAACAGACGAATCTAAAGCAGCATTTTTAGAACGACATTCACCCACTGCATGACCGAAGCAACGACATTCACCACAAAAAATAGGAAATTCCTCCATTACAACATTTTGCACATATCCAAGCTTTTCGGAACCCAACCAAATACGATTAGGATAGGACTTATTGATATCCAGTTCAACTAAAATCCTAGCTACAGACGGTCTAGAACCCAAAGACGTAGCCTAATCAATTTTAAGAGGCTTACCAAAAATGGAAGCCAATCCATGTAGAATTTTAGGGGAAAAAAGATGCGGCTGTAAAGAAGGGAAAGATACCTAGATCGGGATTTCAGAAGATTCAACCCCTATATCAACAGAAGGAGACCATTTCGTAATTTTCATAAAGCAATTGAAAACCAGGTAGGATCTATGACAAAAGACACGGCAATAATCCAGGTCTTGTTCTAATTTGATAAGCACATGAGACGAATCCAGCAAAGTAACCGAAACATCACCATTAAGCTTAAGATTAAAGAAAAATTTTCTAATCGAGTCAAGAGATTGCCGTTTCGTAGGAAAGAATCCAACAAGAGCAAATTGAAAAGGAACATCCAAAGCCAAGATTTCTTCATCCGAAATCCACAGAGAAGGCATACCGCGAAAAGACGACACCTTAATTTTAGGGAAATCATTACAAGAGGAAGATCCCGAAAGAGCTTGAAGAAAAAAACGAGAAGAATTCGAAACCCCTAAAAATCCCGGATCAACCAATTTCGGGGCCATCCAGCGCGCGCCGGAAAGAAAAACACCCACAAAATCTCAGAGAAGAAACAAAAACCAGAAGAAAGTAAACTTCCCTGGAGACAAGCTTTAAACCCCCCACCGGAGACCTGAGAGCGGCACGCCGCCGCGAGGGTGAAAACCCTAGCAGAGCAAAAAAGGGGAAAGTAGTGGTATCATGTCTTTTCTTTTGCTTGATTGTGTATTTAGACTGAATCAAAGGCTTGTATGTTTTGCTTTAAATGTTGTATTTTAGAGGTTTTGGATTATGTTAGGAATTGTATCATTTCTTTTATTCAACCCATAAGGCTCTACAGTGGGTTCTAACCAACAAAAGAAATGGGTGATTGCTAGTGATGATAGCCGAAAAAAATTCAAGAGAATTTTTTAGTTCTATTAACTCTACAATCTCTTTTTTGCAGAGAACAATACCCTATTTATAATCTTTTTAATATAGAAATTTTACTAAATTTGATCAAAATCCAAAGCACTTTCACATATGATCTATATTATTTCCCTCGATCGTAAATTGTTCATAAAACATAAGTGTTTTAACTGTGACAGAATCAAGAGATTTTGGGCTCGATAGATTTGTCTTTGTCGAGTTGCACAACTTGACTATAAGCATACTATAATTGAAGCCCTTTGGACCATCAATTTATGTTCAGAAGTTTTCAAATATAATTTAAGTGTTTGATTTGAGCTTATTTGAAATTAGATTGAATCATTTGTAGCTACTGGATTTGCATTAAGATTAGTGCGTAATATTTTTTGGACAAAGAGTGCGCATTCTCTACGCCGCTTGAGAGGAAAGAACATTCAATGGCGATCTCTGTCATCCTTTGACGGTTCAAACAACAAGCAGACATTAGATAAAATGTTTCTCTCAGCTTAATATAACGCTCGTGCGTAGCTACCAAATACCAAATCCACCATCGTGCCTTCCTACCTCCCTTTCTCTCTCTAAATAATTAAATAAACATATGGGATTTCATGAAATTTTTTATTTTACAAATTTAATGGTTAGGGGCTAAAATTGAAATATGAGTTATTTGGGACCATATTGAGCTAAAAGTCATAATTGGTATATCTTATATGATCATATAATTTCTCGAAGTCGAATATGTTAGGGTATAGTTCTCTCATTGTTTTGTTCTTTAGTTTGCAATCACAATTTCGTTTGACTACTGCTTTGTTGTTGTTTTCTCGTTATTTTTTTGAAAATTTTTGTGATGAAAAGTTGCTTTTTTACAATCGTAGTTGCTCACGTATGGTACGTAGCTTTAAGAAAGCTACTGCACAATTTTTTGAAGAATATTATACTTATAATAATTTAAGAGATTATTTGCTTGTTTGGTTGATTGTACTCCTTTAAGTAGAGGAGACCAGTGACTAGAACTCTAGAAGTCCAACATAAATTCTCGTACTGATGTTGGGAGTCAGAATTAAAGCATGACGGCATGCATTGATATTATTAGCAGTGGTAACTGCAGAAGTTAGTTTGCATTGGTATATCTAGATGACAACGATCAGAAGATTGTATGAAAGACGATTGTATATGCAGGGGTGTCAATTTTCGGGTTCGGGTCGAACCCGAAAATGACCTGGCACTATTCGGGTTCGGGTCGACTTGACCTGTTTTTGCAAACGGGTTGATTTTCTAGACCCGAACTCGACCCACTTCGGGTCAACCTGACCCGACTCGCGGACTGAAGCGGGACGGGGACTGATGCGAGACGCGGACTGACGCGGGACATAAGCTGACGCCGGACGCATGACATGGACTGACGCGGGATGCAGATTGGCGCGAGTGACGCCGGATGCGGGCAGACGCCGGACGCAGGCAAATGCCGGATTGCGGGACGCGGGATGCGGTCTGACGCCGGATGCGGGCATACCCGTTTATGTGTCATTTCGGGTCATTCCTGGGTTCTCGGGTCAACCCGAACCCGACCCGATTTTTCAAACGGGACAGTTTTCTAGACCTGAACCAGACCTGCTTCAGGTTCGGATCAACCAAACCAGAAATTTTTAGGTCAGGTTCGGATCGGGTTCAATATTGACAGCTCGAGTATATGGGCGATGGTCTTCAGCAAATCGAGGCCGGACCACAATTGGGTGACAATGATGAATGGTCAAAGGATATCATAATACGTAGATAGTGTTTGATCTTAGCTCATTTAAACTTAAGTTGGACTACACTCAATATCATTAAGGTCATCTTGTTGTCAAGACACTCCGTTCAACTATAAATCGTTAAAATCAAAGTTTGGATAATCCTAAGTTTAATTTCAAAATTTTATAATTCAAATATGCATCAAAATTTGTGCTCAATTAAGATGACTTTTTTTATGAAATATCAATAAAAAACAAACAAATTCCCATCCTAAAAAATCAACTCCATAACAAAAGATAGAGATCATTCCTATTATAATTTTTTTGCCCAAACATCTGCCATAAGCACGTGGTCTTCAATTAATCAAGCCGTCACTTTTTTTGACTAATCAAAACCTTACCTCCAACTTATATTATTTCATCTATATTCTATCTATAAATACCACTCTTGCATCAAAGAAGAACTCACAAATCTCCTCAGCTCAACAAATTCACAGTTTCTGCACAAAATGGGTTCAGAATCTCATCAACTTCAAGCAGAAATCGACGCCTGCAACTACGCCATAACGCTCTGTAGCTTCTCTGTTCTTCCCATGACTCTCGCTACCGCCATAGAACTCGGCCTGTTCAAGCTTCTCTCTGCTGCTGGTCCTGGAGCTCAGCTTTCCGCTGAAGACTTTGTAGCTAAGCTGGCCAAAGATTCTACAAGCGACCATGCCGCTTCTAAGCTGGAGAGGCTTCTTCGTGTTCTTGCCAGCCACTCTGTCTTCACCTGCTCCACTGCAACAGACTCCCATGGCCGCACTGTTCATCGCTATGGAGCTTCTCCTGTTTGCAAGTACTTCACTCCAAACGAAGATGGAGTCTCTTTAGCCTCTCTTGCTATGATGAGCAATGATTTGGTCACCATTGAAAGCTGGTACTTAAGCAACTCATCATCTTTCAAGCCTGATTATGTTGAGCTTTTCTCTCTTGTCTAATCTTTCAACTTTTTGTTTGAAGGTATCATCTAAAGGATGCAATATTGCATGGGGGAGTGGCCTTTAACAGAGCTCATGGTGGACTGAATGAATTTGAGTACCATGCTACAGATCCAAGATTCAGCAAAGTTTTCAATGAGGGAATGAGAAGCCATTCTATAATAATCATGAAGAACATTCTGAAAATTTATGAGGGATTTGGGGATGTCAATGTGCTTGTTGATGTGTGTGGTGGAACTGGAGGAACACTCAGTATGATCACTGCAAAGCATCCTCATATCAAAGGGATTAACTTTGATCTCCCTCATGTTATTGCTCAAGCACCTCCTTTGCCAGGTAATTAATTTGCTAATCTATTCATTTTTGTTCCTGTTTAAGCTCTTGTAATTGAAACTTTTTTTTATTATTCTATGAGGCTTTAGTCTTAGCTCTTCTGATTGAGCGTATAGCTTGGTTATCTTCATTGATATGATATGTTATATTACTAAGATTTCTTTTGGAATAACTTTTTTACTGCTTTTTAAAGTAGTTTTTTAGTATAAAAATATTTGTGTTAGAAAGCTATTTTAAAATGCAGTAAAAAAGTTGTCTCAAATGAAGCCTAAGGGGTTGTTTGGTAGCATCCCGGATTTGATTTATGTACAATTTCGTAAATCCTCTAAATCCGGATTTTGAAAATCCTGAGAGGCTTAAATCCTGAAAAATGTTTGGTAACATTCATGATAAATCCTCTTAAATCTCATGCGACTGTTTGGCTATAGAGCAGGATTTACCGAGCGGATTCTTCCTCTAGTGCCATGCATTTCATAAATACATCAAAATACAGGATTTAGGAAATCCGGGATTTAGAGCAAATCGGTGGAATTTTGTTTTCCGCGAGATTTGGTTTTTTATTTTAGGCCGTGTGGCTGGATTTCGCTCAAATCCGCCTCAAATCCAGCCTAAATCCTGCTACCAAATAGCCCCTAAGTGTTTGAAAGCATTATTTTAATGGCTTTTTTTCTTCTTTTTTTGAAAGTGAGTTTTATTTTATTGATGTAGGAGTGGAGCATGTTGGAGGAGATGTGTTTGAAAGCATTCCCAGTGGAGATGCTTTGTTCTTGAAGGTGAGTTAGAGAATTAATTCATATGAAAACTCAAAATATTATTTATAAAGCTCTAAAAAGAAGGATAAATGAATGATTTTGATGATTAATTACCTGTAAGCAGTGGGTTCTCCATGACTGGAATGATGAAGACAGCTTGAGAATTCTGAAGAATTGCTGGAAAGCAGTTTCAGAGAATGGAAAGCTGATAATTGTAGATTCCATTCTGCCTGAAAGTCCAAACTCCACAGCTGCGACACATTGTATCTTGCATGCCGACATGTTTATGCTTCTGGAGAGCCCAAGTGGAAGAGAGAGGACAGAGAAAGAGTTCAGAGCTTTGGCCAAACAGTCTGGATTTTCTGGATTCAAAGTTCTCTGCAACTTCTCCAATGCTTGGATAATGGAGTTTAGCAAATAGTTAAGACATAAAGATAGTATGGTTGTTGAGTTTCTTCAAGTGGTTTTTTATTTTGGATTTTGTTGATGTTCCTCTTAAGCTATATATGCTATGAAATAAGAAAATTCAAGATGTTTTGTGATGACATAGTTTTATTTTGTTCAAAGAGATGTTAGATTATATAGAGGTTAAGGAAAATATGTACTTGTGCATATTCATGTGGGTATTTCATTGGTATCTAAGAGCATCTCCAACCGAACGCCAAACGAACGTATGGTGTCATTCGGTTGCTCTAGCCGAATCTTCCGCCATTTACTTGCGGGTGAACAGTGCCACGACAATATTGGCATGGCACTGTTCACCTACGCTATTTTGCTCTCTCAACTGAAAAAACACGCGAAAGGGAGAAGGGCGTTCGATTGGAGCAGCACCACGGCATTTTGGAGTTTTGTTGTATTTTGCCGTGAAAAATAGAGTTCTCCGTTGGAGATGCCCTAAAGGTTTTTATTGGAGAAATCAGCCTACTTGACATGAGGAGATTCATTATTCGGTTCTAAATGGAGATGTTGGAAGTGAAAGATTTGAAACCCGCAATCGTGCAAACTATCTTGACGCATTTTTTTATCTTAATAATATCGATAAATAAAATTACCATGAAGTATGATTCCACCATACTACATTGTAATATTTGCAGCATTCTACATGAAACTTGTTCTTCCAAATTATTTGGAGATTTTGATTCAAAATTTCGAAGGCATGAAAGCTACCTTCTCAAAGATAAATATTTCTAAAAATAAAAAATTCTAGCTGTGCTACTCAAGCCATATTATTAGAAATATTAAATATTAATTTATAAAGTATATATATATATATGACTGAAAAGAAGTTAGAAAAAATCTTTAAGGAAAAAAACTTTATATTCCCTAAATATTTAACTTCAAAGGGATTTACACTCACATCACACAACTTTTATATATTTACATATTCAACATTTAAATTTTAATATTTTAATATAATATTTAAACATCTCAATTACATGAAAATATTTCACTTAAAAATAATATTTCTAATATATTTACATAATTTAAAATTTAAAATATTATGTATATATGCAAAATCCCCCCTAAATTTTGAAGATATTTAATTGAGCCCTCTCCAATTGTTGCAGATGACGGTGCTTGAAAACTGCTGTACTGAATTTTGAGTCAAAGCATCATAAAAATCAAATTTATCCACAAAAAAAAAAGACTTCTCATTAATATTAAAAGTAGTCTTCAAATAACAATTAATTATGCCGTCGCCATTTTTGACTATTTAAAACCAAAATTTCACTTTAAGATTACGAACAAATCAAATCTCCTCAGCTTGTGCGGTCACCTGATGGTGTCCGAAGACGAATGGGAGCGCGTCATGTCACTTTTTTGCAGTGTACCGGTGCTGTGCACTGCTGTGTACCGGGTGACATGATGCGCTCTGATTCATCTCCAGATGATTCAGAATGACTGCACAGAATAATTTCCCCCCTCTCCACATAAATGGCGTTCAGAATCTCATCAAATTTAGGCTTGCAACAAAAATACATGAGAGTAAAATTTTAGCGAATGCTTACAACAAAATGACTTAACTAATTTGTAATTAAGAATCTCCACATAATATTTTATATGGAGGAGAACAGACTACCTTGTGAACTTGTAGGGATTCCTAGCTATAGATTTTGGTGGTTTATTTTAGTCATTATTAAAAATATTTTTTATATGATGAACATAGCCTCTCTCACAATCAAATTTCATATGGATAACTAAGAAGTATTTTGAGATAAGGGTTTGTTGGAGCTAAGTAAATTCCCCCTCTCCACATAATGGCTTCTCTCACCTCATTTAAAAACCAGAGAAGCTAAAAAAAGACCCTGTATTTGAATTACTTAGGCTTCATTTGAGGCGACTTTCTTACTGCTTCTTAAAGCAGCTTTTTTAAAATTTTGAACTAAAAAGCTGCTTTAAAAAGCAGTAAAAAACCCGTCCCAAATGAAGCCTTAGTCATAAGATAAATAGCACGCCCTCTGTATCTTCACTGGTAAAGATATAATACTCCAGTTTAGTCCTTTTTAAGAGCTAAATGTAATCAACAGTAGAGAATTATAACTAAAAGACTAACAACTTTCAGATTCAAACCAGTCATTGGGTGGGTTAGCCAAATAACAAAATGTATTTGGACTCAAGAACAAACAAGTCATTACAGGAGTAATAGCAACTGAGGAATCAAACCGTTTAAGTCTGGAGGCCATATATATCAAAGAGTCCAGCCCTGCATGAAATTGTTCTGAGCTCCAACGTTCCTTGGAATAGTTGCTTCAGATGATTCATAGTGAGGGTACCTGACGAACAGAAGTGTGTTAATTTATAAATGGCACAAAAATAAGGGATAGCTGGAAGTAATTACTTAGTAAGAGTTTTCAACCTTTCCAAAACTATATGGTGGTGCAACATAAAATCAAAGAGGAGATGCTTGCTGCCAAGGGAGATGTCCAAAATCTTCTTATTTGCAGAGGTCAAATATTTTGGGAATAGGTTTATAACTTAATTCATATCACCAAGAAAGGCGTCGTTGTTCTGCTCCATCAGATCCGCCATGAAGATTCCTCCTCCGCCTTCAAGCCCTCCGTCGATCCCACAAACTTCCACTCCAAGCCCGGCCCACGTGCGATCGCCTGCGACTGCTCACTCCACACGCTCCCGCACCCGCACAACTCTCGCAACCACACAGCTCCTGATCACTGCGCCGGCCTCCAGCGTGCATGTAGGGGTGTCAATTCGGGTCAACGGGTCGGGTTCGGGTCGAACCCGAAACTGACCCGGCACTGTTCGGGTCAACCCGAACCCGACCCGTTTTTAAAAACGGGTCAGGTTTCTGGACCCGAACCCGACCCGATTCGGGTCCGGGTCAACCCGACCCGACCCGAATGACCCGGAATTGACCCAAAATTGCTAATTTTCGGGTCAAAAATCGGGTCAATCTCGGGTTTTCGGGTCAAAATCGGGTCAAAAACAGGTCAATCTCGGGTTTTCGGGTCAAAAATGAGTTTTCGTGTCACTTTCGGGTCAATTTCGGGTTGGCGGGTCAACCCGAACCCGACCCGATTTTTAAAACGGGTTGATTTCATGAACCCGAACCCGACCCGTTTCGGGTTTGGGTTGACCCGAACCCGGATTTTTCCGGGTCGGGTTCGGGTCGTGTTTCGTGTCGTGTCAAAAATTGACACCCCTACGTGCATGTCTCCATGCTAAGAACTTTCCTCCTTGTTTCGCCCGATCAGCTCCACCAGGCCCTGATACCACTTGTTAGACCATTTTTTGGAGGAAGATCGATCTTGAACTTCTTGGGAGAGAGAGGCGAGGAAGAAAGAGATAACATATTTTAAGAGGAAAACTATCTAAAGTTTTATTTTATTTTCCCCAATCTTTACATAAACCTATACCATCTATATATAGGTATTGAAAATTGGTGTGGTGTATTGCATAGCAACCTAATCTAAAACTGGGCCAATTCTGACTAATAGTACTTGTAGAAATTTAGGAAAAGCCTTGGCTGAAATCTAATTTCAGTAATTTCAGAAAAACCAACAACAAGAAAATTAAGAATATAACACACAAAAACACTTTTTTAATGAAAATTTTATGAAAGAAAATACAAGACACAAGTGGATCCTCAATTGGAGAGGAAGATTCGGCTCTCCCAAATCTCTAGCGCTGCTAGAGCCCAAAACCTAAGAGATCTCAAATTTCAGCCAAATTCTAGATGTCCTAACCCTTGAAAAAAAAATACTATTTAATACATAAAATTTAAAAGGAAATATCTAACCAACCCCTATTGTGAAATTTCCCTACTAAATCCCTTCAAAAACCTTCCTAAATAGCTAAGTCGGACCTAGGCAGTCAGAACGTGCATACAGGAGGCGGAGAAGTTCCACTTGTTTCGCACGATTCGGTCACGTAGGACCGGCTGGACCGGTCTAAAAATACTCCCCTCCCAAAGACCCACATTGTCCTCAAGGTGGAAAGATGGCATCCTCCATTCCATCTTCATCACAAACGGTAAGAATCTGAAGAGTTTGGTCCTTATACCTGTATCCCGGCGTATACCTCTCGTCACATCTTAAACAGAGCCCCTTCACCCTTTTCTCCTATAATTTCATTTATGTGAGCTTCTTGGAGTTGTCCCCATGCCTTCCTCTTACTACAGTCTTCACTTTCAAAGTCTTCCTAAAAGAATCCGATGTTGGCTCCGTGGGTGCCAAAAAGATGGTGATCATCCTATATGAGCCTCCTGAGCTGCTACCTCCCATTCCTCTCTCCAAGTGCCTCTGATCCTCCACCAACTGAGCTAGCTCCATAGACTCTCCTAAGTCACGAGGCTACATCACTATAATCGTTGCGCAGATCTTTGGTTTCAGTCCCTTCATAAAGTTCTCCTCCAATATAGTCTCTGGAAACCAATCCAGTCGACTAGCAAGTTACTCGAATTGCTCACGGTACTCCATTGTCCTCTCCTGCATCAAAGCGAAGAACTGCTCATAGAAGTCCCCTCCTCCGCTAGTTTGGAAACATTCCAACAAGCAATACTTAAACTCCCTCCAGGTCCTTATCGGTTGCCTCGTATCTCTCCACTGGTACCATGATAAAGCTTTCCCTTCCAAGCACATCCCGATTGCCGTCAATCTCTCCCCCTCCGTCAACATGTTGACGGTAAAGTACCTTTTCACCTTGTAGATCGACTCATTGGGACCCTCTCCCTCAAAAATAGGCATCTTCAGCTTCCTCATCATCAGATCGCCTCCATTCCCTTCATAATTTCCCCTTTCCCAAGGGGGAGGTTCCCCTCAAGTGTCCTAATCATCCCTTATACATTCATATCCAAGCATTTCATTAAATTTCCACATTCTCCTTTCAAATTCAGCCCCCTTGGATCATAACAAACCCCTCCCCTTTCAAATCCATCCCCCTCCCCCTCAAACATATTGACGGTAAAGTACCTTTCCACCTTGTAGATCCACTCATAGGCATCCTCTCCCTCAAAAATAGGCATCTTCAGCTTCCTCACCATCAAATCACCTCCATTCCCTCTGTTCCCTTCATAATTTCCCCTTTCCCAAGAGGGAGGTTCCCCCCAAGTGTCCTAATTATCTTTTCTACGTTCATATCCAAGCATTTCATTAAATTCTCACATTCTCCTTTCAAATTCAACCCTCCTTGGATCATAACAAACCCCTCCCCTTTCAAATTCATCCCCCTGGTTATAATTATCACTTTCCCTTTCAAATCCCCCGCCCCTCTCATCTACAAAGCACATCTTCATTCTTGCCCTACCTCCTCATGCCTCTCCCCATACCCTCTACCCGACTCCTCCCTAGTAATAGTATATAGGAGAAGTATTATATCTTCTTTCTTTCAAGTCTCCAACTCCTGATCTTTCCTTTGCCTTATTGAATTAGAGTTTTCCCCGCATACTAGGTTGTTGGAGGCGTCCCTCTCCTCTGACGATGCCGTTTTGGATTGGCCCTCGAGCAACTCCTTCAACATCTCCCCCAAGTAGGAAAAAATCTCATACATCTTCTCGTAGGTGGCTAAAATTTGATTTTTGACATCTAAAAGTTGAGTGTGGAGATCTGAAATTTTAATTTTCAATTATCTGATCTCCCATTCAAACACTTCTACCTCTCTTCCTGCCATGGGAACTTGGATTAAGCTCCAATAGCAAAGAGCAACAAATTTGAGAAGAATTCTGGCCTCCAATCAGCAAAAACAATAAGATAAGATCGGATACAGAACGCAGCAAAATTCAGTGAGGAAGGCTTCTATTTCAGCCCAGGAAATTGCTTTGATACCAATTTGATAGGTAGTGCTTGTAGAAACTTAAGAAAAGCCTTGGCAGAAATCTAATTTCAGTAATTTCATAAAACCAACGACAAGAAAATCAGGAATAAAACACACAAACACTTTGTTATTGAAAGTTTTCAATTGGAGAAGAAGATCCTGCTCTCCCAAATCTTTAGATGCCGCTAGAGCCCAAAACCTAAGAGATCTCAAATTTCAATCAAATTCAAGATGTCCAAACCCTAGTATAACATACTACTTAATACATAAAATTCAAAAGAAAATCTCTAAACAGCCCCTACTTTGAAATTTCCCTCCCAACTCCCTTCAAAAATCTTCCTAAATAGCTCTGTTAGACCTGGATAGTCAGATCGTGCATATAGGAGGCGGGAGAAGTTCCGCCTGTTTCACACGATCTGGTCCCGTAGGACCGGCTAACCGGTCTAACAAATTCCTAACAATAAGCATAGGAAAATAACTTTTAATCTGAGAACTAATCTAGTTATATGCCAGAAAATCTACTTTGGAGGTAATTATTTTATAACAATAAGCCCTGAAAAAGTATATAAAAAAACAAAATGGTTTACATATAACTTTAATGATATCAATAAGTTAAATAATTGTGTAAAGCATGAATAAATTAGGTGAGCATTGGAAATATGTTCTTACCCAATTTGAAGTGTGGGTTCAGTGTCCATGACAATGGGATGAGTAGGATGATCAGGTAAAGCACCAGTTGCGACTACAGCATCAGGCCTCCAGGATCTGTGGATTGATCTCATAGGTTTATATTCTGCCGCGAGCTGCAGTTCAAGGATAGTTAGATTATACACAATATGCTGATGATTAAAATAAGAACTTGAATAGAAATTTCAGTGCTTCGCAAGTCTACTTCTAACATCACCAACATTACACTTCTGACAACATAACCTAAAAACATGCAATTTCTATTAAAGCATGATACAAGTAACAAAATAGAATTAGTCCAGTTTGAGAATTAAGAGTAAATTTGAGAATTTCTTCAGAAAATGTGTTCTAAATATTTCCAGCTTTCTTCATAAAGGCGTTTTCTTAAGGAACTGATAAAATCACTATAGATGCCAAAAGACTTGCATTGATAAGGAGAAGCAGCAGCAAATGTGTTCACCTTATTTTAGACCACAAAACAACTGTGCAAAGTGATCATTAGCGAATGTATTATTTGAAATAAGTAAATAAAATTTTATTAGTGATGCTAGAGCATGTGCAAACCGCACTTTTTTTTCCCTCAATAATATAGAAGTTTCATTGATTAAAAGAGATAATACTCCAAAAGGCACCTAATGTTTCTGCTTACATGATAGGAATCAAAAAATAAAAATTACAAAAACTAGTGTAGTGTATTTGTACGGTTTTAGATTAGGCTGTTCTTGCAAGATACCACACCATGTATATATCCCTATAAATAGGTTATACGTTGATGTATTGAGTCAACCCCTGTAAGCTCCAAGATGAATTAATAAATCCCATCCCTCTCCCTTTCCCTGCCTCTCTCTCCCTCGCTCTTGCATTCAAGAATTCCTCCAAGTTTTAACAATTAGTCATCAGATCCACGAAGCTATAGAAAAAACATCATCTGAAAGAGAAGTAGAACAAGGAGCTTAGTGAGTAGCCAACAATAAAAGAGCCTTTAGAATGAGGTATTGGCATCCTTCATAAGCACGATGCACCTTCCAATTAAACTTTTGTAGTTGTAAACATCATGAGTTGAAGACCTAATAAATCTAAACATTTTAATTTATATCTATTTAACACTACCGTTGTCAGGTCTCAAGTCCTGGATGAGAAAAGCGGAGGGTTGCGCTAGGTAGTTGACAGCCAGCGTAAAACTTATCGAAAAGACACAATGGAGAAAAATGATTCATGTAGCCGACCCCACATAGTGGGATAAAGGCTTGATGTTGTTGTTGTTGTTGTGAACCTTACAAAAAAATAAAATTAAAAAAAAAAAAAAATCTATTTGTGAACCCATTGCTTTCTTAGAGGAAAAACTCTATAAGAAGCATACATCACAGAAGAATAGTCCTCATCTGATCTTATCAAGATAAGACTTCTTACTCATCCCCATATCTGAACAACAAGAATTTGAAGTTCGAAGCTCAACTAGTTGAACAGCAGGGGGAGAGGAGAGGACTCGTGAGTGGAAAGAACAATCCCAAGGGTAAAATATACACCAAAAAAGGTTTCCCAGGAAACATCTCTCCGTTCGGGTTCAACAATTTGAGGGAACTAGGGTAGGCTCCATGTCAATATGATTAGCAAGCGTATCATTTCCTGAATGTTGGGAAGACTTAGAGATTGTTATGAAGGTCGCAGAGTTGAAAACTAGAGCGTTAGAAGAAATTGCAGGCTTTCAGTAGACTCTTATTATCTGGTGATGGCTATGGACAAGAATCGTTTGGTTTGATTTGTCCTGTTGAAGAGCAGTGGAGAGGTGTGCCAATTCAATTGGAAGGAAACTTGATTAGTTGGCTAATAACATCAACAATTTGAGTTTTTTCCTTGCTAATATTGCGAGCTTGATCTTTACAATTGGCAGATCTTTTTAAGTTCTGGATGAAGAATGAAGCAATATGTATTTGAGTGATCATAAATTTCACAATTTACACTGGCGAAGGATTGTGGGACCCACAAGTCAACTAATCGTGATAGTGATCTTTGAGTACATAGATTAAGGATTCTAACCATTTGATCAATTCTCTTATAGCCCTTAAATTGCAATCCATGTGCCTCTTCTTATTCTAGCCGTTACCTCCATCTGAGAAATTTTTTTTCCTTTTTTTATAAGTAATTTTGATTTATTTTTATTGTTGGCTTTTTGAAAAAAAGTCTATAAATCATTTCATATATTATACAGAATCAAGCAATACAACTTGAAGTTGTTTTATCTACTTTTCTACATAGTATCAAAAAGAGATTAGGATTTTCATTTTAAAACTTCTGTTTTTTTTTTTTCTCTTTTTCTTGTTTCTGATTTATTTGACTTCTCTTTGAAGGAATCAACTATCATGAATGGTGAACTCCAAGGGATATAAACGTTGCAGATGAATGTTTTTAATGGTGGATAACGGTAAAAACTTTGGAAAAGATAGTAATGATTTCAAGACATAAGTTTAACAATGCAAAAGTTCATTTTAAATTGATTACACATAAGTTTAACAATACACTTACTTTTTTCTTTAGCTCTTCCATCTGGTTCAGCATTATCTCTGTCTGCATTTTAATCAAATAAGAAAAAAAAATTAGACATTGATTTCTAATGATTAAGATTGAATTATATGATAAAAATCAAGCCAAGAGAATTCAGTCAGCTATGATGTTCCAGAAAGCGAGGAATTTTATCTAAAAAGTACAAGATGAACCATAATCAAGAATAAAAACTAACATTAGATTTGGGAAATTTTGACCACTGAGCATAAATATTTTGTAGCCGAATCAGCAAAAGGTAAAATGGATGACTTCAAACATATTTGAGAATTCTATTAAGGTATTAAAATTTTTACACATGCACTTATGATGTGATTTCCCAATATATAAAAAAATTCATGTAATCAAAATCCTTTCGAAGATTGTGGTAGCTTTCTGTGAAATGAATTTTGAGCGTTTTCAAGGAATAGAGTTTTTCTGCCCATAACAAAGTTTAAAAATACATGAAGAGTATAGATGCCCAAAGTTACATTTTATGATGCAATATGCAAATATATTATAAGAGAAGAATAAGAATTTATATAAGAACAATAGCCTCTAAAGTTAAAACTGAGTAGTTAAATAGAGAAGTGCCTAAGAAGTTATATATGATAAGAAAATATACTGAAAATTAGATAATATGACATGAATCCAAGTGTTGGAAAACAAAAAATTTACTAATAACCAAATTGAGTGATAAAGGACAAAATGGGAATGCATGAGTAAAAAATGAAATAATGGCAAGAAGCCTAACATAATTTGCTGCTCATCTTATCTAGCTTTTGAATCCATATTATCTAATTAAGCCCATACAAAACACCAGAACGCCATACTTCATTATAGATTTGAATATTTAGCAACAATGATGAAAATAATTCAATCACAGAATCACCAAATGAAATTACAAAAACATTTATCAAATACATTTTAATGGTACCAAATGATCTTAATATAATGACATATAGTATCATTTAAATACCCTTCTTTGCCTGCCTAGTGACAGTGCTGATTCTAGTTGCTGCTCCAAGTGCTCCAAATCCTTCAAAGTAAGTGCATCTAGATCTTCCCCGAGCAGATGCCTTCGTAAAAAGTTTTAATTAGTATCTCACGCATGCAGTTATGAGTTCCTTACGCCCTTATAAAAATTTACCCATATTTACTGAAAAGAGCACTGAAGGTACATGACTAATAAAGAAAAAGAACCTCTGGGATTGCTGCAGTGATTCATATTTTGCCTTTAACTTCGACAATTCCATAAACCACTTCTGCATTTGTGCAAAGACCAAAACTTTTGTCAGAATTCCAATTCACCGAAGCAAACAAAACTAAGCAAATCAAACCTGAATAAAAGTTCAAGAATAGTGTAAAATTGAGGTGTGAATCTTCCAGAAAATAGAAGTGTTAAAATGGTTGCTCTCTATGATTTGCAAGATTTCACACATTATCCCTATTACTCTGGTCCATGAATAATAAAATATAAATGGCTATAACATCCACTAAAGTTACTACATTTTACATAACATTTCTATATTGTATGTCATGAAAACTTGTAGCATTGGCCCACAAACTCCTTAAGGAAAAAAAATAAATAAATAAAAATAAAATGTTGAAATTTTGTTAGTTTTTGTGAATATAAGGTTTGAGAAGTGAAAAAACTAAAATTAAAATTACAAATAATGTGTTAGCCAATAATACAAAATAGGAACGAACTGCGCATGACACACCCGACATACGGTTAAAAGCCAGCCTGGACTGTACGGACTGTACAAACTTAAATGATGTAACGTAGTATATATTGTATAAATAGATGTCATTGGTCAGGAAATAAGGAAAGAAAACACTTTCTCCTTTCTCTGGTTTTTCTGTATGTTCTCTGTTATATGTATTCACCAGTTAACATGGTATCAGAGCACAATTGATGAGGACATCGTCAGTGATTTCGACATGTGTACCATCGGAGACAACGGAGATCGACGGCCACGATCAGGAGTTTATATTTTGAGTCATTTTATGTAGTAGTTTATTTTATTTTTCAGTTTTTACTATTTTACCCTTATGGATGGTCATTTGATATTGTAGCCCCGAGGGCATTTATGTCTTTTAATTTTTGTTTCATTTTGGCCTATTTATAGGAAGCCTCATGCATTGTACTAGATGATGAATTATTGAATGAAAAGTTTATTCTACTTGGTGATCTCTTAGTGAGTTCATGAGAGGAGAAAGATCTCTTTGTGAGTTCTAAGTTTTTCCAAGATTTCTTTGTGAGATTTGGGGTGGAAGTACTTGAGGTGAGTAAATCCCTAGCTCTTCAAATTTCTATTCTTTTCTCCTTGAAGTGATCTTCCCCTCCCCATAAGCCCCTTGCCGCCACCCCCCATTGGGCCGTCCAAGCCGCCTGCCCCATCCGCCGGCCACCCACCGCCGGCCTCCCTCCCCATCTCCCTTTCCCCACCTCTTTAACCGCCATCCTCCCTCCTTGGGATTTCAAATTTTCCCAAGCAACATTGAAGACTTTCCTAAAATAACTCCATGATTTTAGGCAATCCTCTTAATTGAATTTCAATTCAAATTTGAAATTCAAATAAATTCCAATTAATTGTCTTAGATTATGAAACTTCCCCTTAAAAGAAAATATGAAATTTAATTCAGATTTTTCTTAAAAGCTTTGATTAGTATGTGGGCCCTATTTAATTAAAATCCAAACATCTCTCTCCAATGCATGTGGTCGCCCCCCCCCCCCCCCCCCCCCCCCAAACCCCCAAAAAAAAAGAAAAAAAGCCAAACGTTGGGACGGCTTTCTTATTGCTCCTTAAAGCGGCTTATCTTCAAATAAATTCCAATTAATTGCCTTAGATTATGAAACTTCCCCTTAAAAGAAAATATGAAATTTAATTCAAATTTTTCTTAAAAGCTTTGATTAGAATGTGAGCCCCATTTAATTAAAATCCAAACCTCTCTCTCCAATGCATGTGGCCAGCCCCCCCTTCCTTGAGCTTCTCTCTTTCATATTACATTAATTTCTCCTCTTTAACTCCCCTTAATCCCACCCAAAACCGCCAGCCCTATTATGGCATTAAATGCATTTTCAATTTAATTCCCCCCATCACCACATGATATTTGAATTTCAAATCAAATATTTTTCCCACCAATTTCCCTTAAGTTGAAATTAATTTCAGTTTTTCTTTTCCTTGATTCCACCCCACATCTAATTAGACTTAGCCTTCACGGCTACCTCCTCCCTTCCCCTCTAGCTCACGGCCAAGACCTCCTCTCCCTCTTGCCTCCACCGGTGTTCCATCTTTTCTTGGCAAGAATGCATGGCGGATCCGGAGCGTGATCACGGCTTTGCATACGATCATCAAGGCGACATCGACGTCATCCGATCGCTGTTCTTTGACGTCTGATTCGGCTTCGACCACACCGTCGAGGATTACTTGAACCGTATTCTTCCCACCCTGGTGGACGTCATCGACAAGCAACTTCCGGCCGACGATTGGATCATCAACGGGCATCCACCATCTTCCCCAAATCCGGCTTGTTCCCCGGTGATTAGTCCTCTCGGCATCACTTGTGCGATAGTGGCATCTTTAAGCGTGCTTGCAATCCTCCTCCGCTAACCTCCACTTTCGAGAGATTGAGCGAAGGACCACGAGGTGAAGGATCTAGATTTTAAATGTGAGGCTTTGTTATAGTTGGCTATTTGCATTACCTAAATTTTTTGTTATTATTTTGCAAGTTCTAGTAATCTCATAGTGTAATATATTGCTTTTGCTTAATCTCTCATGTCATCTTCTTAAACTCTCATTTGAGTAAACTAAGAGTTTGTTGGTAGCAAAGCAACATTTATCACTTCTATTAATATCTTAATTGCAATTCTTGTCTTTCGCATTTAGTTCCACATGAACAATTGATCTTCTTTTTTCTTGTTCTCTTTTCTTCGTATCCTCTCATGGCTGGATCCACCTCCTCCCCACCATTTATTGATAGCATTTCTTCTATCAACTCAACTCAGTTCAAATCCCTCAACAACTAAAATTCTTAATTAGCAATATCAAAAATCTTGTGTCGTCATCGTTAACTTCCGACAACTTCCCTGTATGGTGATCTCAGGTTGAAAAGGCCTTCGCGGCAAAAGGATTCAAGGGATTTCTTGATGGATCGAGTCCATGTCCGTCACAACAAGCTTCTAACTCCAGTGGTGCTCAATTGCCACATGATAATTGGGTTCTTATTGATCAGAATCTTGCTGCGGCACTACTGCAGTTATTTCTAATTCCATATTGCCATATGTCCTCTCTTTAGCCCATTGTGCTGACATTTGGGCTACTCTCACCCACTGTCTTCAAGCGTCGACAAAATCACTCATCATGCAACTGAAAATGAGCTTCACTTTCTCTCAAAAGGAGATCAAACCATGACTCGGTACCTACTTCTTGTGAAATCCAAAGTCGATGCGATTGCCACTGCGAAATATCAAGTTTGATTCGAAAGATGTCATACTGTACACATTAAATAGGTTGCCAGCGACCTATCAGGCATTTAAGACTGTCATTCGCACAAGCCGTGAACCTTTAAGTCTTGATGAGCTTTATACTCCTCTATGCAGTGAAGAACTAACTCTCGCTCAAGAAGCAGCTCGAGATCTGCAGTCACTGTGAATTTCGGATAAAAGCATGGCGTTAGACGCACCTCGAGGGCGAGGTCGTGGTCGCTACAGCAACAATCGCGGACGCTCTCCGAATAACAGCAATCCTCGAAATCCTACGGGACGAGGAGACAAATCATCAAACCGAAATATTGTTTGTCAAATTTGCACAAAATAGGGTCATTCTGCTCTTAAATGATGGTACAGACATGATACTACGTATCAAGAAACATTATCTAAATCTACTCTCTTTAGCCCGACAAATGAAAATCAATCAAATGACTGGTACTTAGACAGTGGTGTGTCAATGCATCTCACTGCGGATTCTTCTCATTTCAGTTCAGCTGAACCTTATACGAGAAACTCACAAGTTATGCTAGGAAATGACCAGCAATTACCTATTCAAAATACCGGTAAAGGCCTACACCCAACACCCACATGTAATCTCAAATTAAACCATATTCATCATGTTCCAAATCTATCATTCAATTTGTTATCTGTGCATCAACTAACACGAGACAATGATTGCAAGGTATCTTTTTTCTTCCTCTGGCAACCAAATCAAGGACTCGCGGACTCAACGTCTTTTTGTTTCAGGGACCTAGTCACAATGGTATTTACTCCATCAATCCATCTCACACCGCTTATTGGTTAGCTCTATCCTCGGCTCAGACTATTCCAAATTTATGGCACAGTCGTCTCGGTCATCCTCACTCTCACAAATTCAAAATACTAGCTAATCTTTATCATAATATATGTACCACCTTACCTACTCAACATTGTAATACCTGTAATCTCGCCAAAAGTAGGCGATTACATTTTTCTGCTTCGGTTTCATATACCACCTCTATATTTGAGCTTATACACTCAGATGTATGGGGACCTTCACCTTCTACTTTGATTCATGGCTACCGTTGTTATGTGTCATTCATTGATGACTACACTAGATTTTGTTGGGTGTTTCCTTTACATCAAAAATCTGAGATTGTTCATAAATTCATTGAGTTTCATAATTGGATTAAATGTCAATTCAACAAAGGTATTAAAATCATTAGAATAGATGGAGGTGGTGAATACATCAATCATCACTTTTAACATGTATGCAAATAGTGGGGAATCATATATCAATATACTTGTCCTTATACACCGGCTCAAAATGGTGTAGTTGAACGCAAGCATAGGCATATACTGAAAACAACTCGCAGCCTTCTTATTCATGCTCAAGCTCCGCCCGAGTTATGGGTTGAAGCTCTTCAAACGGCTGTTCATCTTATTAACATTCTCCAAGTTCCCAAACTTCACAACAAAACTACCTATGGAACTCTTTACAACAAATCACCGACTTATGATCATCTAAAGACTTTTGGATGCTTGTGCTACCCATGGCTTAGGCCCTACACCAAATCCAAACTAACATCCCTATCGATACCTTGTGTATTTGTTGGCTATGCCGGTTCTCATAAAGGATATTACTGCCTCGATCCTATCAATCACAAAATATACACATCAAGACATGTTGTGTTCAATGAAAAAGAATTTCCTTATCGCAAACAATCCATCCCAGCAAATGCTTCATCCTCACCAACTAATTTGCCTCCTCTACTATTGGTTCTGTCTTCAGCTATGATCAAAACTGCTCCTCCACAGCCACATTCCTATCCTAAAGCTCCACAAAATTCTCACCAAATAATACCAACTGCTACCATATCACATTCCCCTTAAGCTAGCTAGCCTGAAATTCCTTTGACCGCATCACAGATAGAACATGTCCCCACCAAGTCTCAGATGCAGTCCATACATCCCATGAAAACTCGCTACCAAACCGGTCATCTCAAGCCCAAACAAATTTTAAATCTTACTCACCAAATAGTTTCCCAAGATCCTACATCTTATACCCAAGCTTTCAAACACAAACATTGGCGCCTCGCCATGTCAGGAGAGTTTCAAGCCCTTCAATTACAGGCCACGTGGGATCTTGTCCCACGTTGCCCAAGTCAAAATTTACTTGGCTGCAAATGGATGTTTCGCACAAAATACAACTCAGATGGATCTATAGCCAGATATAAGGCTCGTTTGGTAGCACTGGGCTACAAACAGGAATTTGGATTGGATTACAACGAGACATTTAGTCCCGTTGCAAAAATACCAACGGTGCGAGTTCTCATTGTCTTTGTTCTTCATTACAAATGGCATATACATCAATTAGATGTATCAAATGCATTCTTGCATGGCAAACTAATAGATCAAGTCTATATGAAGTAGCCGCCGGGATTTCTAGATGCCATTCACCCGAATTATGTGTGTAAACTCAAGAAGGCCCTATACGGCTTAAAGCAATCCCCTCGCCAATGATTTGATACGTTATCAGAATTTTTACACACACTAGGATTTCATACAATTGCGCATGACACACAGCACATATGGTTAAAAGCTAACCTAGACTGTACAGATTGTACAAACTTAAATGATGTACCGTAGTATCTTTTGTATAAATAGATGTCATTGGTCAGGAAATAAGGCAAGAAAACACTTTCTCCTTTCTCTGGTTTTTTTCTGTATGTTCTTATCTGTATTCACCAATTAACATAATGAAGTGATGAGGGAGTAAACGCAGAATGAATGAGAACTAATGGAAAAATAAAAAATATTTTTGCATTAATCTTATGAACCCGGTACGAATCCCCTTCTTGAGTGATCATTTTCGTCAGTAACCAATTTGAACGACCCATGGCTATTGATTTCTAAGCTATCTAGTATCTACCAAGGCCATCAAATGAAAAATATTAAGAATTATCAAATAATTCTGCAGAATTTTCCAATTAGGGTTTGCTTGGCTTCATAAATTTTGGCAATGAAAGATAGTTTTTAATAATCAGATATGCTTAGAGTTGTTCACAATTTAAAAAAAAAAAATTGGAGCAATTAAAAAAAATTATTTTCTTCTCCAGCAAAAGCTACCCCAAACGAATCCAAAGCTAATCTTGATTAAAAAAAAAGAAATTTAACTAACAAAAAAATTGAGATCAAGCTGTCTGATTGGAGTTTTCACTTGAGAGAGTTAAACAAGGAAAAAAAGGTCAGGATATCCTTGCCAAAATTGAACGAGATGGATCAAAAAGTCTTCGAAATGCATACATCCTTTATTTATTTATTTGAATGAGAGACAACCTGCAAAGAAGGAAGAGACGTCTTCCTTTGCCTCCTTCCTCTTCCCCTTAGCTCGGCTCTCACCTGAAATCCTTTCGTCGACCTCCAGCAACCCGACATAGTTCCCTTCACCTCTCCTCCTTCGCCCGAATCCCGCATTTCCCATTGATTCCACTTCTTCCCCCATGCCTATACGCAGCGGCGGCCACCCCACGACTTGTCGCCGCCACGGCCGGATCCCGCCGCTTCATTTCGTCTCCGTATTTTTTTTTTTTTTTTTTTTTTTTTTTTTTTTTTTTTTTTTTTTTTTTTTTGACAGAATAGACTCCTTTGAGATAATTTAGACGAACTAAGGTAATAAATAAATTCGGAAAATAAAATTTTTATTTTTATAAAATATTTTAATATAAAAAATCATTTTTTAAAAGAATGTTGAGGACATAATTATTTTCAAATTAATTTGAATTAAGCTTATAATTAAGAAATATTTTAAATTTTAATTCTAAAAATATCACTTCTTAACATCAAAAAAAATTATCAAAAAATATACTAACCATCTAAATAAATTCAATCATTCTCCCGTCGTGCCCTATGGCACTGGAAATTATTTTATGTGGCCACGAGACGGTCCGGAGGCGACCAGAATGCAACATGTCACTCAGTACATAGCAAAAAAATGACGTGGTGCATCCCGATTCGCCTCCGAACGTCATCCAGTGATGGCATAGAATAATTTCTCCTATGGCACCCATCTTTCTCCCCTCCATTAGAAACTTGCTTGCCAACTCGTTTCTCTTCATTATTTTGACATGCGGTTGCCCTACCAATCGACATCACTTGATTCGAAACCTGAGCAAACCACTACGCACCAAATTTACCTCTCCCTCACTCGACTGCAGTCTCCTCGGCTTTTTTATCTCCGATCTCCTCTTCTTCGAGCAAACCGATCAAATAAATCACAAAGGATTTATTATCCTAAACCCTAAACCTCAAGCCATTTTCTTTTGTTGTTTTTATCATTCATAACATTGAATAGAAATCTAAAGATGTAACTTGTAAATTCTGCACTCATAACATTGAATGTTGTGAAGTATGTCAACATAAATGATAAAAATACAAACCTGAGCTTCAATATCAGCTGGATCCATTTCTTGAGGTGTAAAATTGTACCGTTGATATCGTCCAAGTGTTTTTGCTATGCTGCTACAATGAAATGAATGCCATCAACATTAGTATTTTTCTAAACTTGTGTACTGTTTTTTAAAGCAACTTTTCAGCTAATACAAAAATGTTTTGAGCTGGACGTTTTATGCTAGAAAGTTACTTTAGAAAAGCAGTAAGAATGCATTGATGCAATTGTATGTTGCACATAATTTTCTTTTGTCAATTTGATTAATTTATTTCTTAGCTATGAATTGATCGTCTTTAGCTTTTCTTCATGTCATCTTTCTCTTTCACGGCAAATTATTAGGTGCGGACATCGGACAGATAGAATCATTCGGATTCATATATGTCTATAGTAAAAGCGCAGTCAAAGCACAGTTACTGTAGCAACTGCACTTTTACTGTAAACAGAGAGAAAACTGGACGATTCTCTCCGTCCGGTATCCGCACCTAATAATTCCTCTTCCACACCATAATTGCATGCACTTGTCCTTCACCTACTTCGTATATTTTTGTTCAGCCCTCCCCATAATTTCCATGCATGGTTTAGAGGTTCATTATTGTTAACAAACTGAATATTTTCCTTGCTGATTACTGTTTCCCTAAGCTTGTTATATCAACCAAACAGTTCTATTTCAAGTAATGAAGTAGCAGTAAAGGTAAACAATAAAGTTTCAGCTTCATGAAACTGAGTTATCACATCTATCCATCTTGCATGAATTGAAAGTTCAGAAATAGCTGTGAATCTATTTGCAATGCATGGCTCAACTCAAAAGCCGGAATAAAGCACAGAAAAGCCTATTACGCGGTGTTGTTATAGATGCAAAAAGAAGAACAGAAAGACAAAACGTACAAAGAAGTGAGCATCGTACCCATTATAAATGCCGTTAACATTAGTATTTTTCTACATTAACTAACAGTATTATTAACTAACAAATAGTTTTTGAAATCTTGCTTAAGAACGACGAACCCTTTGAAACATTCATGAGCACGTTAAGGTTTCATTTATGACAACTTTCTAATTAATGCTTTTTAAAGCAGCTTTCTAGCAAGTAGACAAAATTTTCACTAGAAAGCAGCTTTAAAAAAAGTAGTATGAAAGTTATCACAAATATTATCCCAAATGAAACCTATATAAAGCCTAAGATGAGAATATTTCTATGTTGCAATTGAGATTTGAAAGATTTAAATATTTGACAAATGAGACAAAATTAACCATAATGAAATGATCCAACATTGAAGATCGATATTTAAACAAATAAACTTCTTACAGAGAATGATATTTCACATGCAACTCTTTCATTAATTTCTTAGGCTAAACTTTAAGGAGAAGGAGACATCAGTACTGTATAAACTATATATATCTTCGGATAAATATTAAGGTATTAAAAGTTGGTCCTAAACATCTATAATTAAGATTAAGTTTTCTTAATGCTTAATTAGCATTTTTGTAGTAAAAATCTTCACATTTAGAAAGTCCTATAATACATGCCTACGTAGGAATTTTGACAGTCTAACAAACTCGAGCGCAATTCCTGGTCGACATATCACAACATGCAAGTACAGTTCTCCATGAAACCTAGTGGAAAAATATTGAAAAGAAATAACAAGGACCCCATTATATCAAATTACTCTTTAAATTTTCAGAAATGGTTACGCTCTCAAATCAAAATTTTTTAAAAAAAAATCAGAGAGAGAGAGAGAGTATAATGCAATATTGATGTAATTGTATGTTGCACATAATTTTCTTTTGTCAATTTGATTAATTAATTTATTTCTTAGCTATGAATTGATCAATAACATAACATTACTCTTTATCTTTTCTTCTTGTCATCTCTCTCTTTCACGACAAATTATTAGCTAGGTGCAGACACCGGACAGAGAGAATCATTCGGATTCTCTCTGTCTATAGTAAAATCATAGTTACTGTAGCAGCTGCGTTTTGACTGCGCTTTTACTATAGACAGAGAAAAAATCGGACGTTTCTCTCCATCTGATATCCACACCTAATAATTCCTCTTCCACACCATGATTGCATGCACTTGTCCTTCACTTCGTATATTTTTCTTCAGCCCTTCCCCATAATTTCCATGCATGGTTTAGGTTCATTATTGTTAACAAACTAAATATTTTCCTTGCTGATTACTGCTCCCCTAAGCTTGTTATATTAACCAAACAGTTCTATTTCAAGTTATATGCACATAAAACTAAATCTGCAATGAATTTTGTATCTTCCTTATACACCTCTAGCTACTTAGTCTCATAATAATAATTTGATACACCAATTAATACTTTTGTGAACTTAATAAGTAATGAAGTAGCAGTAAAAGTAAGCAATAAAGCTTCAGCTTCATGAAACTGAGTTATCACATCTATCCATCTTGCATGAATTGAAAGTTCAGAAATAGCTGGGAATCTATTTACAATGCATGGCTCAACTCAAAAACCGGAATAAAGTACAGAAGCCTATTACGTGGTGTTGATATAGATGCAAAAAAGAAGAACAGAAAGACAACACGTACAAAGAAGCGAACATCGTACCCATTTTACCAGGAGAAAAGCCATTTGCTATTTACTTGTTTACTATAGCTTTAGCTGGTGCTATATATCTCACAGCTCACAGCTACATATGCTACGGTAATATTTTTCTTAGATGAGCTTAAGGCAAATTATATAAGATTAAAAGGCTAATTATTATAGATATTAAGACTAAGTAATTCAGCATAATTGTGCTTAACACAAATAATGCTGTCTTAGACAAATTTTAAGATTAAAGTTGATATCTCATTAAATGATTATATAAAGACATCTGAAACAAACAAAGGATTCGATCAAATTTGGATTGAACTGGAGTGGGGTCAAGGAATAGTTAGCTGGCTGGCTGGTTCTCTTATCTTTTCTGCATGGAGGTTTCTTGTACTTCAAACGAATATAACTTTTTTCTTTTGTGCTTGTATGGTGGAGTAGATTTCTTGCAAGATTCTTGTTGCAGAGTTATGCTCTTGAGTTCCAGAATCTTTTTTTTAAGAGGTAAGTTGGTCTCTGTACAAAGTAATATGTACTAATTTTGTATGCTGGCTCTATATATTAGTCATTTAGTTCTAAAACAATTGCATGCAATGGAAGTTACCACCTTATAAGAAAATAAAAAATAAATAAATTTATTTATTTATAAATAAAACATGAGAATATACAAGTTTATATCCTTTGTTTTACATGGTGTAGACATTTTTGTAATGTGTTTTCAGAATTGCTTGCTGATATGTTCAAAATCCTGGTTAAGCAATGGAAGCAGCAGAAAATTTTGAAGGGTTTCAGGAAATACTCTATCGCAGATCGATCAGAAGATGGAGCTAGTAAAATAAGAATAGGAGTAGCTCACTTAGACGGAAAAGAAGTAATGGACAGTTCCTTAAAAAAACTATTCAGAATCCAAAAAATTATATTTTCTGCTACGTACATGAAAATCAAATAGCACAAATCAGATAGGAACAAAATAACTGTTACAAAATTCTACCCTTCCCCTTAAAAATCTGACACTTTTTCACTTGATATTGGGAAGAATTTCATATTAGTTGCATCTGCTCAGATGGAAGCTTAAGACCTGTAAGCTCAAACTAAAGAAATATATTGCATGAAAAATGAAACCATGATAGGATAATGATAATTGGAGTACTTTTGCTTAGCTTTTAGAATGTGACATATTTATATGTATTGGTTTCAAATTTTGATCATATGAAAAGTAGCCATGTAATAGCCTATTGTCTCCTATTGTTGTTGGCATCTATAAATCAATAAATCTACACCTAAGAGAAACATCACAGTGTATGAATGATCAAGGACATTATCTTTATCTACATAGGAGTAGAAAAGGCTCATATGTTAAAATTGTTGAATTGAACTCCGATGAAGAAGTATATATTGGAAGCTTTTAGATTCACAATATTACTAAGGGAGTTAAAGGAGTGAAGTGAGTTTGACACCAAACTTACTGAGTTGAATTTGATAGACTTCATAAGGATGATAAAAATTTTGCATATATATTAGTTTTTCCAAGTATTTATAATTGAATTTTTATGAAACAAAATGGTGAAAATATTAAAGATATGCAAGTGATTATGAAAGTGCATTAGTCTTGAATATATATGCATGTTTTCATCACTATATGTTGATTCTAATGATTTATATGACTTGGAATGCAATGAATTGATGTAACCACTTCAAATCCCTTCGTAACACATTTAAGAAAAAAATAAGTTGCTCTAAAATGGACCAAAAAACTAATGGTAAAACTATTTTAGACATAAAAGTTAAGATGAAGCATATGAGAATTCGTGGTGGAGGTGGGGTCATAGGTCAAGGAGGTTAACAAGTCAAGTGAACATTGATAAAAATAATCTTACAAATAGGAGAGAGATCGAGGGTGATCAAGACATTGTTTTGGCAAAAGTTATAAAGCAATGTGAAATGCTGCAATGATAGCATGTATGGCCATTTTGCTTAAAAATGCTTAGTATTCCAACTGTTTAAGGAATTGAAAAGATAATGAAAGAAGAACACTTAATAATGAAATAAAATAGTATTTAATTATAGGAGTTTTTCATGGAGCTATCAAAAAACATGAATGATAATATTAACATAGGGTTTCCAAAATCATAATATATACATTGTGAAGGAATTATAAACTTTATCAAAAAGATGGAAAACTTTAATACATTTTTAATGAGAAATGAGGCCACTTCAAAAAAAAATTGTTTTTGCTTGCCATAATATCTATTTGAATATTGCATAAAGAAATTAGAGTTCTTCAAAGGTTTGTAATCCTCGCATCTTTTTTCACTGTTAATACAATTAGATTGGGAATAGTGACCTCTTGGGTTTGATGAAGAGGTGAGTGAGGTTATCAATATGAGAAAAATTAGGACCAATATTTAACAAAATATAATCAACAACAAGCATAGATAATTCTAATAAACTCCAGCAACCATGTGCATATTCTAATGTGAATAATCTTGTAGAGAATTTTGGTGGAGCACATTTGGATCATCCTGGATATTGAGTTCTTCATCTATGTGTCTAGATAAGAGATTGGCAATCAATGTGGAAGAGTTTAAAGGTGGCATAATATTAAAATGAACCTAAGGAATGGCATATGTATGTAATAAGGAAGCGACTTTAGAAATAATTTAATTTGGTTATTAACAATGGGTTCTCTACTTATAATATTTTCTAATTATATACTTGAATATTTTTCCCTACAAGTGATAATGAGAGCGAAAGATTAGCCTTCTTTCAAAAACTATTATTTGTCAGAACCCTTATGTCAATCCAAATGACATCAAATTTTTTTTAACAAATATTAATCTTTATAATTAAGAATTTAGCTAGAGGTTATCAATCAAGAATTAGTAGGTGATTCCATACACTAAGGGTTGTCAAATAAAAATCTCATTGATTAATAAATGAAATCTTAAAGATGGGAATACTTTCAAATGGGAGAAATGGGCAATTCATTTAAAAATTCAAAAGTTTAATGTCCATTTTGATATCCTCAGTAATGCATGAGCTAACAACCAATATTAATTTCTTCACAAAAGAGATGTATATTCCTCAATAGGTAGAATTTTAATAGAATGTGTTTTGGGTTGAGAAAAAAATACAAAGAATCTTCCAATAAACTGCATAGATAATTAAATATATGGTTCTAATATAATGATGAGGAGATTTACCAAGGTCAATTTTAATTGATCCAATAAACTTGAAAATAAGCATTCAAGGGTCATAAGAAAATATTTATATATCTTGATATGAAGATGATGAGAGAATCTGTTAATGGGGGATGGAAAGAAATAAGTTGAAAATATATTTTAATTTCTTAATTGAACCAATATGAGAAGGAGAATGGCATCAAACAACATCAGTAAATGAGTTATCAATGATAATAAATGCAATAGGATGAGACAAAGATGTTGGATAACCAATGATGGAAGGACAAAAATGGGGTAGGAGTGCCTTATCCATAGGGCAACATTAATGAAAGGCCACAAGAACCCCGACCCTATGCACACTAAATGGAGGAGGGTGATATCTAAATCACTCATGAAAAACTTTACTGGAGGATGCTAGCACCCAAGAGTGCCAGCAATTGAAGAGACTAAGAATGGGAAGAGGAGTATAATGGGTAAACTTAGACTAGGATAATAAGAACGAATGATGGGAGCAGCACTGACTATGAAAAACTAGAAAAAGGAGGCTATGTGATAGAGATCTAAAGTCAACATAATTTTTCTATACTAAGTTAGATTAATTGTGAAATTATTGGCAAAGAACAAATAAGCATAAATATAAGGATAAGCTGGCACCCCGCTAGGGATGGCCAAAAGGATGTGCCATGAGGATTAAATATTAAGGAAGACATTCATGAGATTAGTAACTTTCATAGAAAAATTGAGTTTGACATTAGAAAAAGCCTAAATAATAACTTTTTTAAGAAAGAAAATATGTAGAAATGCAAATTTGGTATAAGATTAAGAATTTTATAAGTATAATCATATCCCAAAAAGTTATAATTTCCTACACCACATTAGCATGGCTTTCAAGAATAAAGAATTATGGTGTCCTTCACATTATGAGGTGTATGCCAAAGGGGATTGAAAAAGAATATTTTTATAAAGTTTATGGCATGCATAACCTATTTACTCAATTTTTTTTAGGATAAAACCCACAGAGGATCCTATGCATTGATTAAAAAAATACATTACAAGTCCATAAAGGATAATATACTCGCTAAAGCCCAAAAATAATAATAAAGTTCAAAATAAAACCTAAAGAGCTAAAGGTCCTATATAATTATAATGAGTAAAAAAAAGCTCACTCAATAAATGAAATCAAATACAATACAACTTTAAAATACATGCACCTACTAGCAAATATCGAAGAATAGGATCAAGCTTAATAAGCCAACTATGGAGCCCAAAGAGAAAGCAGTAACAATGCCACAAAAGTACAAGAGAACCACCAATAAATGATCAAACCAACATCCACACCACTATCCCCAGCATACAAAGACCATGCTTGAAGCACCAAATATCATACTAAGCAACACACCAAACCACTAGTAGATGACCAATCAGCAAATTAGGCAAAATATCAATCCAAAAATATCAACCCTCCTTGAAAATTATCCACCAGCAAACCCAAAGATTACAGCTAGCAAGTAGAATTAAACCAAACCAAATTAAAGTAATCAAATTAAAAGGATGAAGGTAGCACAACATCTTCACAAATGTTTGACAATTGTATGCAATCAAAGCTAATATAACCCATCTCCAACCACTAGAAAAATAAGGAGGGTCAGACAAAACCACATAGAAAAAATCAACCACTGAAGACCAGCAAGTCCAACCATTAGCAAGATATAGCTAAGCATTAGAATTAATTTAAATGTATTAAAATATCTATATATTGGTTCTGACATCAGCTGGAGATGTTATTCATACTTTTCTTTTCTTTTTTCTCCTCTTTTTCTTACTAGAGATTAGAAAACTATCATCTTTGATAACATGTATAACATTTAAATCAAATAATCATGGAAGACACCATCTTCAATAGACTTAATTTCTCTCTCTCTCTTCCTATATATAATCAAAATATTCAAAAGAGCAAACTCGAATAGAGGGGCCATGATCTCAAACCACATCCAATTGTAAATCCACCAGAGGCAAAACCCTCTAAAAAATTTTGAGACACACCAACAAAAGAAGAATAAGAAGAAATAGGGATTGAAATTATAGGAACAAAAGATGGAGACATCAATACTGTTAATAAAAGGAGACGGTTTTAGATTATTCTCCATGCAAAAAAGCTATTAGCCTTATCCAAATTAGCCAAATCTCAATTATTACTCTCCAAAGAATGCAAAAGGGTATAGTATTGAAGGAAGCCTTTTCTAAAAAAACCCCATATATAGGTGATCTATTAATCTTTAGGTACATCATTTATGTATGTGTGGCATAAGACAAAAAAAGAAAGTTAAATGATCATGATGAGAAGTACTTGTTTTCAAGTATAGTGAATAATCAAAGTCATACAATGTCTAATTACACTAAAAAGTTATTGTTTTTTTAGTATATTAAATTATTCATACAAAATCAAATCCAACAACAAAGAAATGGTGTTTAAAAGATATTTCTTTTTATGAGGGTAAAGCAAAAACGTAGGTTAATAATAAAGATTGATTTCTATTATTGGTTTTTGTTCTATATACAATGGCATGAGCCCTCCTAACCCTTTCTATTATTCAGAATAGGCTTTCTTCATGGGATTCGAATTTTTTAAGCTTTGGTGGCCATCTTATACTTATTAAAAGTGTTTTCTCTTCTATTTCAGTATATAGCTTTCAAACTCTTTTTCCTACCAAGTTGGTGTGCAATCGTATTGATAGAATTTTTAATAAATTCTTTTGGAGAGGTACTGGTAATTCTTCTAAGATTCATTGGACGTCTTGGACTAATTATTGTGGGACCTTGCAAGAAGGGGCCCTTGGGTGTAAGACAATGTTTGATTTTGCCTCTTCATTTTCTTTTAAATTGATGTACACCTTTAGATATAATGTGAGTCTTTGATAAATTCAAATCTCTTTCATCTTATTTGGGTTTGAATGTGTTAGTTTATTGACTCTTAGAAATGGTGATGTAATTAAGAACCTTTTAACTTTGCACTCATTAGCAAATTTCCTATAGGCATACATTATATGGATAAGCTCAAGTAATTCTTTAATTTCGGTCCTAGGTTTAAGAACTATAATGGTACGTACTAATTTTACATGCATCATATACATGATTTTTATGATGATTTATTCTTCATAATGATCTTTCTATGTCAATATTGGTTCTCACTTTTTTCTTTAAAAAAGAAATAAATATATCACGTATATTTTAATTTAGATAAGGTGGTCATAATGCTATTTCTAGATTTTAACCCCACAGATAGTGCAGGAAAATTCCATTATTTCTTGATTTTGATGATAAGAGAATTAAGTGGTATAATAATTAATTAAAATATTAATTATATTTTTTAATTATAAGAAAATAAATAAAAAGGACAAATTAAAATATAAGTACATTGGGGAAGATTATAATTTATTATATACTAAAAATTTTAGCAATAGTAAAAAGGTTTGTATGGTAATAAATAAAATTTTAAATACAAAATTATAATGATGAACATAATTATATTTAATTTGCTATGAGAGAAGAATTAAAGTTCTTTAGTTAAATTAATCATAATATAATATATTGAGTGATTTTTTTTTTTAATTAAAACCCACGGAGGGGCCTACGTGTTAATATCCAAAAAGCGGTTTACAAAGTCCTTAAAAGGAACCTCCAATCCCAGTAATAATATATTGAGTGATTGTTTCATTGTGAAGATCATCATAGAGGTTTCAATAAAAATCTCTAAAAATTTATCATACACTTGTAAGAAACCTTAGTAGAAGAGATAATCACAAAAACTTTTAAGAAAAAAAAAAAGATATCTTTAAAGGTTGGAAAAAAATTAAATGCAATATAGATTAGAATAATTTTTTTATAAGGTGGATATATGGCCAATTACATATTTAAATACATATTAGGAAATATGAAAATCCTTTGCCCCATGATCATTGGATCCCGGCCAAACCCTATACCAATACATTGACAACTAAAAAGAATATTGCTTGAGCTAAGACCCTTTGGTTTAGCCTCATCATAAGTATTATTAGAAAGCTAAAAGTCTTGCAAAGAATATAAAGAGCATAGTAAAAGCGTTAAGTTTTAGTTATTTATATAGTATGATGAATACAAAGAAAAAAAATGAAAATATAAAGAATAACTTATCAAGTCATAAGGAATCTATAGACTCTATTAACTATATATGCCTTACAAGCAATAATAACAAAATCTTAGTTAAAATGAAGCCACCAATGAAAATATTACTTTGTAAAATTATCAAATAAAGGCTTTATTGAAGAAATTAATTATTTAAGAAGAATATAATCAATAGAACACTTATGGATATCATAGATTTTTTATTTTTTAAGAAAAGGGAAAATTTAATTTCATCAAAATAAAAGGTACAAAGTCCAAAAAAGGACCAAAACTTGCATATCATAGATTGATTAAAAACATGAAGCAAAACTTGTTCTTAAAAAGAGGCATAAAGTATAACTTTAGGTTCATGTGAGATCGATGTTTAGTGATATTTAAGAGTTATAGGGATATTATGATGATTTGATTAACAAATTAATATTTTTAAATACAATTTCAAGGACTTATAAGATGATGCCAAATGTTGGAGAAGAATCATTTGGGCGTCATTATTTAAGAATAAAGGAAATTAAAATTTGAGATCCCAATAAATGTACATAAATTAAATTTATGAGTAATGCAATCAATTTTATGGGATGGAGAAATTGAACATGGAAAAAAAAGATGTATTCATTTTTTAGAATTAATTATATTTCATACTAGAAATGTCTTATATTGAATGTTTTTTTTATCATGAAATAATTAGTATAAACATATAGAGTAGAGAAGGCCTTTTTTTATGATTATTATAGAGATTGTAAAGGCATATGGTTGAGTATTGAGAATTAATTTACACATTAAGAACTAATAACTATAAGTATATTGAAATCATTGAAGGTGTGTGAGTGTGTGTGTGTAGCGGTCTAAGAGATTTTAATTATAAGATTATATCAAAATAATATATTAACATTGAGTTTGTATCTTTTTATATTAGTTCTAAAGATGCTTATAATTGATGTTTTATGTAAGGTGTTTTGTTGTATATTTTTATGGAGAAATTAATATTTAGAAGATAAAGTGAGTTAAGTCAATATGACAAATACTAAGTATATGATATTCAATTTTAATAGATGTGATAATATTTCTTAATAATATATTAAAAGTGAAAAACTAGCACCTATTTATAATATTTATAAGTACCTTAGATACTAATAATAATATTAATGTCCCCTATGTTTCTAATGTGGAAGAGGTGGTTGGTGAGCTTTTGGGGGGTTTTGATGTTTTGAACTTTGTCTTGATTATTCACATTCTCATTTCATCAATCTCTAATAATAACCTTGTGGATAATGTACGTGGATGGGCTCTATATGGGAGTTCTGTAGCCTAATGATCTTTCTGATGGCCGGTTGAGCCCTACAGCCCACTCAATTTCCATTTAGGATGATGGGGAATTTTGCATGGATCGATGATCGATGTGGTTTTGGATCATATGGATTCTCTTGATTTGACTGATCTAAATGTTATTAAACTTTCCAAATTAAAGATGATTCGATATTGGAAATCAACTTTAATAATATTTAGACCAAACAAATCAAGAGAATCAATATAGATGGTCCAAGCAATGCTAAAAAAAAAAAAGAATTCCAAATATATATAGTTGTGATAAGTCTTCTCCCAATGTATGTTCAAACTGCAATTCAGCTTCAATGCAACATATATAACATCTATAATTTTAATAATCTTTGCAAAAGAGAAGAGTTTTGGCCTTTGCAAATTAGTTATTCCAAGTTAATTATTTCCTAGACATCAAATATGCTAGCTAGTTTGTCAGCAATTAACCTTCCCTCTCTTCTTCTGGAAAAATTAGAAATATGATGCCCATGTCTTCTTTTTCCTTTGTTTAATAGTCTCATTTTAAGGCATAAAGAAAAATGTCTGTCCATCCATCTATAGAGAAAATGTGCAGAGAAAACATAAATTCAATATATTCCATCATGCAATTTATTGGAAGTTGTTTGAAATAAAAAAACTATTATGAACACTTTATTGTTTATTCCAATCATCTTTCTATTATGATAAGTCACAGGACTCCATATATTTCCTTGTTTGTGAATGCTTGTAAGTAAATTTTACTTTCTGTCAATGGTGATCTTTAGTTTCAAGTTATAAAAACTGCAACTCTTCTTGTGAGCTTCAAATGTGATCTTGTAATTGGCAAATCTGATTTCATGTTGAAGCATTAAGCTGCATTTTCAATGTACCAGCTTTGTTAAGAGGATCATTAGGCGCTAGTGATGATATTTTTTTTAAATCTACTAAGGCTTTGTATGGGACGGCTTTCTTACTGCTTCTAATTAAAACAACTTTCTAGTATATATATATATATATATATATATATATATATATATATTAACTTAAAATTATTTTAAGAAGCAATAAAAAAGCCATCCCAGATGAAGCCTTGTACTGATAGTTTCTTAATTCTTGTATTCACAATTTATGTGGCTCAACCAAAATGAATGGGTCCTTATCTTATGAAATGTGATCAATTTCTTTGGAGAAGAAAGAATCACTCTTTCATATTATAAGGATGCAAAAGACCAATGATGTTAGTGGAATATATAGATATTTTGTAATTATATGTTTTAGATTCTTAATCCAATAACACTTAATGCTTCTCTCTTCAAATAAATTTACATTTAACATGAAATTCTCTCTTGTTAATTGGATCCAATTTGCTTCCTATTTAAGAAAATTGAGAGTTATATTTCACCTAAGTAGGTTTCTTAAGAGATTAATTAGTGTATACAATTGTGAATACTTAATTCTGCTGCTTTCATTTCCAACTATCTCTTAATTAATAGTGACCTGCATCAACAGAATATAGCTAGCAGAAGATTTATTCATTTCAGTTCAATTTTACAATAACAGTAATCCATCTGTTCTTTGTTATTTCACAATTGCTGATATATAGTAAATTAGCAGGTCTTGTATATCAACTGTAATTGACCATAACAAGTTTTTTGTTTTGAAGAACATAAACACTTTGAGTTGTATAAATTACCTTGAGAAGAACATGCAGAAATAACGAAAATTAATCCAAGAATTAAAAAAAAATTAGACCTTTCATGTGATCCATATGCTTGCTGTTCAGAATGCGAAAAGAAGAAAGAAAAGCTTCAAATGTAAATCATGGGACGCATTCATAGTAAGCCCATTACAAATCATGATCAAAATAAGAACAAGAATTGATCAGTTTGAAAACTGAAACGAAAATCTAGCTAGTTAAAGCTTTTTTAAACAATTTGGCCAGAATCGACTCTTTTGTTGGGATCAATGCAGTTTTGGACTTCATAGCATGATTTTTTTGAAGAAGTTTTAGTATTTCTGGCGTGAAAATGTTCTAGTTACACTAACAGCAGCTACAAACCATAAAAAAAATGACTAAAACATCAGAAGTTTCAGAAAAGATTGGATTTTTGTCGCAAATCTAAAAAAATGCTGATATTTGGTCATTTTTCACAAAAAAAAATTGAACAAAGCTTAAATCTTAGCTAAAAAAGAAGGAAAATTTAACTTATTCTGGTCAGTTTAAACCAAAATGTATTCAAATCTCATAAAAATAGAACAAAGATTGACTGTTTAAAAAATTGAATATAGCTATTTTTCTAAATAATCAAGGAAAAAAAAACCTCCATTCTTCCTGACCAAGAGCAAGTAAGGAGAGAGAAACATAAAGGGAAGCAGCGGGAAACCCAGCAGCCATTTCTCGGGCTTTGAAATTTACTGAAACAATAACTTCGAAAGAATAAGAACCGATGGAAAAAGCAGTGAAACGACGTTGGAATCAGTAAAAAAAAGCGGACAGAAAAACAATAATTAATAACTGAGATGACATCATAGAAAAAAATTTGTATTTGCAATGTAAACGAATAAAAAAAACAAGAGATAGAGAGAGAGAGGGTGTACTCAGGGCTGCCAAATTCAAAGAGCTTTCCACTGCTGGAGAAGATGATCAGAGCGACCTCAGCGTCACAGAGAACAGAGAGCTCAAAAGCCTTCTTCATAAGCCCATTTCTACGCTTGGAGAAGGTCACCTGTCGATTAATCTTGTTCTCTATTAGCTTCAACTCTACTCGGCCTCTCCCCATCTCTTCTACTTCTCTCTCTCTCTCAACTCTTCTTCTTCTTCCTCTTCTTCTCTTCTTGGCTATCTCTGATATAAGAATATCTGTAATATTTATGGACAGGCTAATTTTCTAAATGTATTTATGCCTTATTTATATTACTTTTCACTTCCTTCATATAAGTTCTACTCTTAGATTGCGACAAGATAAATATTTTCAATTTGGATAACTATGTACATGAAGAAGGCTACAGGTTTAGCTCTCTACAAGACCTACTAAAAGTGTCAACTTGTGTCTAAATATCCACACCTCCTCCTATAGCTCCTTAAGCTTCTCCTGTCTTATTCTCACCTTTTCTCCTTTTATCCCATAGCCAACACATCTTTCTGCTTCTCTACCTAAATTTCCCTCTCTTTCTCTCTCTTTCTCTCATGAAAATGGACCATGCCTTTATTGAAGACGCTCAGTGTTTATAGAATTAAAAACTTGTTTGTGTTAAAGGTGGTTGAAATTAATAGGAGTTTTTGCCTGTGGTTCAAATTTTAGCTATTTACATATTTGAAATCCTTTTTTTTTTTTTTTCATAAAAAAAAAAAACTAAGCTTCCCACTTTTATAATAAAGAAAAAAAATTTAATAGCTTAGCAATGAAAAAATAATAAGAAGAAGAGATTAAAAATTTTATGTGATGGATTTATGGAAATATTTTTTTCCAGTAATGCTTGAAAAGAAAAGATTATCATATGCGAATAAAAAGGGAAATCTTTGACACAAAAATAAGAGGAATATAATTAAGTCAAGAAAATAATGAGCCAACAATATCAAGAAAAAAACTTGCAACCACAATAATAAGGCCAGCATTAATTATAAGCATTTACTCATTCATAAGGATCGATCACTACTGTCAAAAATTGAGTAAATTCATTATGATGTTAATTAGAATTATGAAGAGACTCTCACATTGTCTCTTTTTGCCTCTATCATGCCATTTTGATAAAAGTAAACTAGAGGACACTCATGATGACTTTTTTTTTTGTTAAAATTCATAAAAGAGCTTACATGTTAATATAAAAAAATTATTAAAGTCTTTACATTGATCTAACGCTCACTAATTGCTCATCGAGATACAATAAAAAAAGTGAAAATAAACCCTACGAGCAAAAAATCCCAACTACAATACATAGAAAAGAACAAAAGAAGATAGGCAAGCAGTCATAACTCAAAAAATAATCCATAACTTGGATAATCTTTAAAAACCAGGTGCAAATCAAATATTTGCAAAAAAGACCCACACCTGCAAATAACAATCACAAAAAGCAAGGCATAAGCAGCAATATGAAATCAAAATGATTGAACGCAGACACAAGGATACAACCAAAAAGATATAGCAGAGGAGCTCAACAAAACTCAGACCTTTTTTTTTTTGTTAAAACCCACATATATAGGGGCCTACGCGTTAATTCAAAAAAACGGTTTCAAAGTCCTTAAAAGGATCCTCCAGCTCGCTACTGCTCCAAAGAGCTACAAGAAAAAAAGCAAAAGAACCTAAGAGCCGATGGATCCTTTTCCTAAGATTACAAAAAAAAATACAAGTAAAGGCACGGGCTGCAAGGAGGCAGCACCCAAAAAAGGAAGCTCAAATGTAACCCGTTCAGCTCAAACTTCCTACAAAAAAGAAGGGAACAAATAGAAACAAACTGTAAAAAATGAAAGAGCTAACCTGATGATCGTTTATAAGCTCCGAAAAACATAAGATAAAAGTATCATCGGCAAAATTTTAGTCTTCAACAACTGAAAATTCTTATTCCCCGCATCAGCAGCATATGTATCATACTGGCTACAAACCCACAAAACACAAAGCCTCCAAAACCACAAAAATCTATTAAAAAACCCAAAGCTCTTATAATAAACAGAAAGGAAGAAACTGCAAGACCTACTATCGAAGATCACAACCAAATGACTGCACCCAACCAAAAGAGTGACAAAATGATCATTGAAACAGTAAACCAACCAGTAGACCCTAAACCTGCTAACAACCCAATAATGATTTGATGAGATTTTATATAAAATAAACTGCTAACAACCCAATAATGACCAGCTAGTTGGTAGGCTGCAGGTGCGTGTAGCATTGGTTGACTTGAGTACGGAAGCCGGGGCTAGGAAGGAGCACACAGAACCAGGTTAGGTCGCACGGGATCTGGGTTAGCCGGGTTGACCTGCATGTTTTCTGAACCCGACCCGTTCGAAACCCATTTTTCAAACGGGTCAGAATTATCCGAACCTTGGCCCGACCCATTTCACAAATAAGTCGATCCGAATCCGGATTTTTCTGGGTCACTTTTCAAGTTGTGTCTAAAATTGACACCCCAAGATAGCCTTGAAAATATATTAACTTTAAATAAATGTTGGAATTTTATAGTTGGAATGATGATCAGAATCTCCAATTACTTAAGCTCTTTTCTTCAGGAAGGTAGAAACAAGCATACAAACAAGCAACAAGTAAATTCCAAAGCCATATACCCAAGCTTTGGCTCCGGGGTCGGTTCATCTGGATTTTTTGGGCTTGGCTTCTTGCCTGTCGTAGCTTTTTGCTATGTTTCTTTTCCTTCTTCTGTTTTATCATATATTGTAGTAGGGATCATTGGTTCTTTAGATTTCTTTTTTATTTTAAATGTACACGTAGCTCATTGAGCATTAGCGAGCATTTTTTTTTTTTGGTTAAAACCCGCAGTGGGGCCTACGCGTTAATCTAAAAAAGATCGGTTACAAAGTCCTTAGAAGGATCCACTAGCTCGCTACTGCTCAAAAGAGCTACAAGAAAAAGAGAAAAAAATCCGACAACAGCAAGAACAAATCAACCATGTCGCAGGTAAGGGAGAGCAATTTTGTCCAGATTAATGAGACCTTTAAGGAGAAGAGAAAGATTATACACATTGAACTCATGATACATCTCACTATGAGACCCATGCTTGGCTAACCAATCAGCACACACATTGCCTTCACGATAAATATGAGAAATAGAAAAAATGAGATTCGACAGAGACATTCTAATTTGACGAATAGTGTAAAAATCATTAGGATTACCAACATTACCCTCCTTAATAATGCTAATTAAATGTAAAGCATCTACCTCAATCATCACATGCTGAATGCCAAGCCTAACACAAATATTTAAGCCATAAGAAAGGCCCTGAAGCTCAGCCGTGATAACAGAACACCGATTTAAAGGTCCAGAAAAAGCAGCAATAGGAACACCCATATAGTTCCTAATAATACCTCCCATGCCAGCATTATTAGAAGAAATAGAACCATCCGAATTAAGCTTAACATAAGGTAAAGAGGGTTTAATTAAGCCATCGCACCAAACGATCAACCTTAATAATGTCAGAACCGATGTTATGAATCCCAAAGTAATTAGCTAAATTAGTACAGGTTCTGAAATTTTTAGCAGAGATAAGATTAGAATATAAAAGATGAATGATTTTGTTTCTAACATTGTTAATAATATGCAAAGCAACCATCTTAATATCCTTGTGCTTAGAATCGTTTCTGGCTTTCCACAGATACCATAAGATCAGAATAGGAGGTACGAGAGTCAAAATATGACCTCTAGGCTTGGTAAACCAAACTTTAAGAATATCCACAACATAGCAGTTAGCATTAATCAAAACAATATCTACAAGATTACAGTAGTGCAACCAAACTTCGATTCTTGCTTGGAGGTGCATTAAAGGTTATCTTCCTGTGGATGAAAATTTGTGGAAAAAAGGTTTTTTATTTCCTTATAAATGCTAGTGCTGCTTTAGTATTGAAAATATCAAGCATTAGCGAGCATTTGATCACTTTAAAGACTTGTATTTTTTTTTATGATTTAACATGTACGCCCGTTGATGCATGATTGTTAACTTAATATACAATGAACATAGCAATTACACATATGATAATATAAACCATGCACCATATCCACACAGATATACATATAAGCTTACATTATACAATACTTGCAGACAGAGTATTTCAACTAATGATACTGAAATCAAGGAGAGTAATCTGTAAGGATATACTGAGATGTCTTCTCATATCTGAAACCATTACTCTTTGAATCATCTGCAGACCATACAAAAATACCCTGCAACTTTCCCTGCTTCTTTTTTTTTTTTTTTTGGTTAAAACCCACCGACGGGCTTACGCGTTAATAAGGGTAAAAATTACAGAAGTCCAAAAAGGGAATTCTAGCCCGCTACCGCTCAAAGAGCTACAATCAAAAAAAGTAAAGAAAACCTAAGGGCCCGAATTCCCTGCAACACAAATTACAAAGATCACTAGAAACAATCTAATAACCCAAAAAATAAACAGCTTAATCTACCAATCAGGATACGAACCCTGCCACAAAACGAGCGCGATGCTCCAAAAACCTGCACACCAGGCATGCAGAGATACAAAAAACAGGATTAAGCCATCCAAACAATAAAGCAAATAAAAATAGAACACACAAAGCAATAGAGGAAAAAGGAACTCCCTGAACGAAAGGCACAGCCAACCGAGGATTGCTCCAGCCAACCACACCCAGCAAAGCCCCACACTAGCCAGATCAGAAAGACAGCAAATACAGTAGCTAAAAGGAGAACACAGCAGGCCAACCACGAAGAAGAATGCAACAGAGAACCGCCAGCCAAAAACCGAAACCAACAACCAGAGGAAGAGCCACCACAACAGGAAAAAGAAAAAAAAAATCGATAATTAACCCAAAACGTAGGGAACTTTCCTCTTATCTAAATTGATCAAGCCTTGAATATGCACCGGAAGCTTAGCATAATTAAGATCAATAATTTCAGGAAACCGGATACCAAAGCTAGCCATGGCACTGGCAACAGCATTAATATCATTCTTAACCACATTATAAGAACATTCCAAAGAATTAGTTAATACCATAACCTTCCTACGAATATAAAAGAGAGCATGCCCACAAGTAGTACCATCCACACCCAACAAAACCGTTTGATCAATGCTAATATTACTCTCAACAACCACATTGTAAACATCCAAGCCTACAAAGAGAAAGCCCGTAAAGCACAGCCAACAAAATACTTTCCAGGTAGTCATCAGCCCCAGACAACCCAGCAAAGCCAACAATGAACACCCCTTCAGAGTTCCTTATTAAACCACCACTGCACCACTTGGTCTCAACCAACACAGAATTAATATTCAGCTTAAAACAATTAGCATTAGGAGGAGACCAAGAAGAGAACCTAATAACCTGAGCAACATTACCAGTAATCCCAAAAAACTCAACAGAAGAAGAATTTTTGCCAAAACTTTTAAAGGATAAAAGGTTAGCCGAATAAAGAGCAAAAATTTTATCCTTAATTCTCGCAATGATAGTAAGATGATCCATCCCAACATTATTATACCGAGAATCATTACGAGCTAACCAAATAAACCAAATGATAAGAAGGGGAATAACATTACGGATGTGCCCCTTCACTCTCACCATCCAAACCTCCAGCAAGGAAAATACAGAACAAAGAGGGCCACCACCATTAACATGAAAAATCTCCCCAAAGTAATTCCAAACCTTAACCGCAATAGGAGAAGAAACAAACACATGATGAATCGTCTCTAAGTTAGCACAACATTGACATTTAGAGGTAATAAATAAACCTTTTTTCCTCAGCATATCATCAGTAGGAACATAATGCTTAAGAACTCTCCAAATAAAGACAGAGTTATAAACTCTCCCTTATGCTCATTAATGAAGCTCAAGTTTGACTCGATTAACTCGTTAGCTCGAGCTCGATTGATACTTTGACTCGCTTAATATTAGTGATCTTAATGAGTCATATGGAAAAACAGTGTCATGCTCGACTGTAAACTTCTCATCTGTCATACGAACTTTAGCTTATATGTTCGAACTCGCGCTCTTAACTCGGTAACTTGAGAGCTCATAGAAGGGTTCGTGTTGTCTCAAAAAGACTCACTTAGAATTATATTTTTGAGCTGTTTTATATAATGATCATTTGAATTCGGCCCATTAAAATTCTCAAAAGTTTTTTTGAGTTGTTTTCGACAAATTTGTAATGGTCATTACGACGGATTATTTTTTTGTCGAAAATGACGACATAAGTCGCAAATTCACCACAAGTTAAGTTATGATATAAATAAATAAAAGCTGCTTTCTGTTGTATTTTGTCTCCACGGTGGAGTGGAAAAAGGGGGTTGGTTTGCAAGAGCAGCAGTTTCAAACCCCAGGAAGGTCATGTGCGCGCGGGCAGTCTGGTCAGGCAGGAGCAGCCAGCCGGTCAAAATCGGGAAGTCGGTCAGAAGGGATGTCAGGCACGGGCAACCGATCAGGCGCGGGCAGTGGGTAAAAGGAACAATAGAGCAAAGAATAGAAGCCCAACAACACCAACCGGCCACAACCAACAAAAAAACACCAACCCACAAACCAACAAAAAAAAAACAACAACACCACAAGCACCACCAAAGATCTAATCAAAGGAATTAGTTCTAGTAGAACAACCAACTAAATAATTAAAATTTTGCTCCACAATATTTAAAATCAGTACCCATAATTGGGCTTTACCAAAAAAAAAAAAAAACTCAAACGTTAGAAACAAGATGCAAAATGAATGAATAGCAAGTATAAATGAGTTGTATGATATCCATAATAAATAGCTAATTTGCTTATTTTGGATTGAGTTCGTCTGAAATATTGACCTAATTTAATTTTGGTACAGGTTTGATTTGGCTCAAAATCCTTTGAATAGTACTGATCGTTCATTGCTAGAGTTTTTGTAAAGATTGATTCAAAAGAAAATCATGTCACGTATTGAAGCCCAAGGTAACTTAAAAAATGCTGCGTTTGATGATCTTTTTGCTCTCATTGTCGTCTTCATGAGTTTGATTAAGATTTCGTATGGGATGATTTTCTTATTACTTTTTAAAGTAGTTTTTCAGTACAAATTTTTTTAACTAAAAAATATTATACTAGAAAGCTGGTTCATAAAATAATAAGAAAGTCATCCCAAACGAAGCCTTCTTAAAGCAAATTTTTAGTACAAATATTAAAAATTTGTACTAAAATGCTGCTTTAAGACGTGGTAAAAAAGTTGTCTACAACGAAGTCTGGGATGGCTTTCTTACTGCTTCTCAAAGCAGCTTTCGAGTTTAAAAATTTTAATTTTTAAACTAGAAAGTTATTTGTTATGGGTAGTTCTCATACCAATGCATGGATCCCAAGATACCTCTAATGATTTATTTGTTAACGATAGTGTTCCTCAGTAAGGTTCAAAAGCAAATAGTGATTGCTTAGGCTGTAGTTTGTGAGGATTTAGTTTCAGAGCAAAGCGTATGATGGGAATTCCACTTTTGAAGTTGTTCTTCCCATTGTTAAATGACCTCCCACTATAAGATTTTAATTTGGATATGGCTCTTGTAAGGGCTCATGAATCCCAAACTTATCGTTCTCTCCAAATCTCTTCCTTCTTTTCCTGTAATGCCATAGCAGCCACTTTCAATACAATGTCTACGTTTGGCTCTGCGGCTGCCAGTGGCCTCACAACAGACAAGAAACTCTTAGCTTTTTTCTGTAGCACTAACACAAGGTTTAATTGATGAACGTGTTGAGTTGGTTGCAATGCAAATCATGCTCAAATCACTAGAAAGATAAAAGGCTTCAATAGCTTTTTGAAGATTTGCCAGAGTTCAAAAACTCTTGAACATGAAGAGAAAAGGTTGGAGCAGGTATTGTTAAGATAGCCTTAGGGGTGTCAATTTAGGTCAATGGGCCGGGTTCATATTAAACCTGAGTTGATCCAGGCACTACTAAAAAGAAGGCATAAAGACAGCATTAATTAGCAGCGGTTTTTAAACTGCTGCTATATGTCACCTATAGCAGCGGCTATAAACGCAGGTACAAAAATCAAAAAAATTTATCATATTTTTAACTGCGGGTTAAACCGCTGGCTTTAAACCCGGTTTAATCTTCTAGTTGCCTACTCCATTTAACCGGGTTGACCAGAATTTGACTCGTTTAGCTAAATGGGCCAAGATTTCTATCCCGAGCCCGACCTGCACGAGTTGCCGGTTTGACCCGACCTGACCCACAAACCTGCGGGCATAGTTGCTTGGGCAGTTGGGTGTCGACGCGTCTTGGGAGAATCCACAAATGGTAAGGTCGGATGAGGTGGAGTGAGGTGAGGCAAGTTCGGAAACTTGGAGTTGATGTAGGTATCGGTGGAAGAAAACCAGGAACAGTAAGCGAATGAAACAGGGAAACAACAGCAAGCCGAATTGGCTCTGTTTAATAACTTTGTATATTCTTTTCTGCCTTTCTCCTTCTCCTTACAACTATATATATCATCTTCTTCTATAGCCGAAAAGGCCACTATAAAAGTAAAAAGGTGCTGACAGCTCTGACAGCTAACGGAAGGTAAAACAAGTAGTGGAAAGCAAATTACTACAGCAGAAAATAAAAAGGTAATAAGGTAGTTATTATAGCTAATGCATAAGGTGTACTAGAGAACTTCCTGTGTTACGATGTTCCGCATCAGTCCTCCCCGGCATCCGAGAGTTCTACTGTCTCAGTAGAAGATGAAGTAATTGCGTCGTCAGCTGGGAAATATGGGTATATATCAGCAACATTAAAAGTTGATGCAGTGCCTAACTCCGGAGGTAGATCAATGACATAAACATTGTCATTAATCTTCTTCAAGATCGAAAAAGGACCCATTTTTCTTCGAGTGAGCTTGGAATACATCCCCGGCGGTGCTCTTTCTTTACGGATGCGAATCATAACCAATTCACCTGGCTTAAAAAGTCGTTCCCTCCTATGGCAATCGGCAGCGGCTTTATAGTGTTCATTGGACGCTGTGAGCTTCAGGCGGACATCCTGTAACATTTTGGTAAAATGTTCGGCAGTTTGGGCAGCATTACGGTTGGTACATTTAGGCAAAACTGCTACAACCACCGTGTGGTTCGGTGCTTTTGTATAAACAACATGGAATGGTGATAGACCAGTGGACCGATTAGGCATGCTATTGTAAGCAAATTCGGCCTGGCTTAATAATTCATCCCAACGCTTCGAATTTTCCTGCACCAAACATCTCAACATGTTTCCCAATGTTCGATTTACCACCTCCGTTTGGCCATCAGATTGTGGGTGGTATGCTGAACTCAAATTGATATCAGTTTGGAGTCGTTTCCACAACTCACGCCAGAAATGGCTAACAAATTTGACATCGCGATCGGATGTCAAACTTCGTGGGATGCCATGCAATCGAACAATTTCATTGAAAAATAAACGGGCAATGTTGAGAGCATCAAACGTTTTTTTACAAGCAACAAAATGCGCCATTTTAGAAAAGCGGTCTACAACCACCATGATAGAGTCATTACCTCTTTTAGTCCGCGGCAATCCGAGAATGAAATCCAAGCTAAGATCCTCCCATATTGTAGCAGGTACGGGCAAGGGCATATATAACCCTGTGTTTTGTCCACCCCCTTTGTAGGATTGACAAACGGAGCAACGTTCGATGAACTTCGTAACATCCCTCCGTAGGTGCGGCCAAAAGAAACGCAGCTAGAGTTGTTCTATGGTTTTGTCTCGGCCTACATGAGCGGCCAAACCACCGCAATGTATTTCCCGGATCAATTGCTGTCTCCATGAAGAATCCGGTATACACAGAGCGTGTTGCTTGAATAAGAACCCATGCCGCACCGAAAATTGATCTACAGTTGGCTTATCCGCACAATCTGCCCAGATTTGTTGAAAATCCTTATCCGTTGCATACAATTCCTTAAGATATTGGAGACCCGTGATTTCGGTATTCAATTGCAACAATAATGTGGACTGCCGGCTTAGAGCATCTGCTACTCTATTTTGAGAACCAGATTTATGTTTAAGAACAAAAGAGAAGCGTTGTAAGAATAATACCCAACGAGCGTGCATGCGATTGAGTGATTTCTGATTGTTTATATATTGGAGAGCCTTATGATCACTATGAAGCACAAAATCTTGATGTAGTAGGTAATGTTCCCACTGCTTGAGAGCACGAAAGACGGCGTAAAGTTCTTGTTCATACACGCTCCATTTCTGCCTCGCCGGACACAGTTTCTCGCTGAAATATTCAATGGGCTTCTCGAGCTGCATGAGAACGGCTCCTACACCTGTTGCCGAGGCATCAGTTTCAACAACGAAGGGTTGTTCAAAGTCAGGTAATGCTAAGACTGGAGCCGAAGCTAGTGCAGATTTCACAGTTTCAAAACTCTCCTGTTGAGCTTCGGTCCACTGAAATTGTTTGAATTTTAAGCAGTCAGTCAATGGTGCTGCCAATACACTGAACCCACGAATGAATCTGCGATAAAAATTTGCGAGTCCGTGAAAACTGCGCACTTCAAAAAATGAGTTAGGCACTGGCCAGTCAGTTATGGCTTTAACTTTCTGCGGATCGACCCTTACACCATCTGCCGAAATAATAAACCCAAGGAAATATGTGCTTCCTGTAGCAAATTCACACTTGGATATGTTGAGGTAGAGCTTATTTGACTGTAACAGCTGAAAAATTTGCTCTAAATGCTGCCAATGGTCCGGTAGTGTTTTACTGAAAATTAAAATGTCGTCAAAGTAGACAACACAGAATTTGTTTAAGAAAGGTTTTAAGATCTCATTCATGAGTCTCATGAATGTGTCCGGAGCATTGCAAAGCCCAAAGGGCATGACTCTCCATTCATATAATCCTTGACGAGTCTTAAAAGCCATCTTCCACTCATCACCGGGCCGTATGCGAATCTGATGATAACCACTGCGAAGGTCCAGTTTGGAGAAAACAGTCGATCCGGCTAATTTTTCTAGAAGCTCGTCAAGTCTAGGAATGGGAAAACGATATTTAATTGTAATTTTGTTAATGGCTCGGCTGTCCATACACATCCGCCACGTTCCATCCTTCTTCGGCACTAGTAACGCCGGGACGGCACAAGGGCTCAAGCTCGGTTGAATTAATTGTTTCCCTAGCAATTCATCAACTAATTGTTGTAGTGTTTCATGTTCTTTTGGGCTCAACCGGTAATGAGGCAAATTAGGTAAGTTCGATCCTAGAACAAAATCAATCTGGTGTTGAAGCGCGCGCAAAGGTGGCAAAGTGGCTGGTAACGACTCTGGAGCAATGTCTAAAAACTTAGACAATAGGCGTTGGACCTCTGCGACGTGTATGGATTTACTTGCAAAATTCTGTTCCTTAAGGACAAGAGCCAGAATAACAGAACTTTCTTTGCCTACTTGTAGTAAAGTTGATCCGGAAACCATATGCATAACAGCCGCCTTGTTTTTCTGGGACATATTACTGTCAGATTGGTATGGAATTAGCTTGAGCTGTCTACCCTTCCAATCAAAAGAGTATGAATTAGACCTCCCATCATAAAGAGCTCCAACATCAAATTACCATGGCCGGCCAAGAATAATATGGCAAACATCCATGTCCAAAACATCACAAAGGACATCACAAACGTAATGTTTTCCGATTGAAAATGTTACCCGGCACATTTCAGTCACCGCGATATCCATTCCTTTTTTAACCCAACTGATTTTGTAAGGATGGGAGCTTTTAGTAGTCTTGAGTTGTAGTGCTTGAACCACGGACCGTGCGATAACATTTTCGGTACAACCACTATCGATGAGTAAATCACATACTTTACCATTGATAGTGCATCTTGTCTTGAAGACTGCATTTCGTTGAGAATTTTGCTGCTGCCGTGGTTCTAACAAAATTTTCTCCATAACACAAACAAGTGGCTCTCCTGAATCGGGTATGATTTCTTCTTCTATTTCAGCATTTTGATCCTCATCTCCCCCATCGAGCTCTTCAAGTTCAGCTGCAGTTAATTGCAATTGCGATCGGCTTGGACATTCATTGGATTTATGTCCAATTTGAAAACACATAAAGCATTTTACGGTACTTGGTCTGGCATAGGGATTTTCACGAACAGGAGGTCTTCCTTTTGGCTGCAATTTTGAATCAACAGCAGTTCCAGCCAAGTTAGGAGTAGTTGCCGCCACTACGGGAGAGCTTTGTGAACCTGCAGTCATGGTTTTGCCCACTGAATTGTTGTTCCTCCCGTTGTCCACGTGATGGTCTATTGACAGCCGCCGTCCCGAATATGATTTATAAGCCCGGGCCAACTGGATTTCAGCTTTTAAGGCAAAATTTATGGCCTGGGATAGAGACCAGACTGTATTCATCTCTAATTTATCTTGTATGGCCTCTTTCAATCCTCCTATGTACCGAGCAACCAAATGATTAGCACTCTCATTCAGATTGTTTCGAGCACTAAGGCGATGGAATTCTTCCGTATATTCACTAACGGATCTGCTGCCTTGGTTGCAATGCTGATACTTATGATAGAGGATCTGCTCATAATCTGTGGGCAAGTACTGAGAACGCAGCATCTGTTTCATTCGGGACCAATTACGAACCGCTCCACGACATTCCCGCCGACGAGTTTGTAAGAGTTGCAACCACCACACACTTGCTCCTCCTTTTAAACGACAGGCTACATATTTCACCTGTTTGTCTGGCGAAATGTCCATGTATTCAAAAAAAGTTTCTACGGATCGTTCCCAATCGAGGTAGTCTTCTATGTGTAGACGGCCATCAAAAAAAGGAATGTCGAGCTTCACTCGAAATTCACCTTGATTCCTGCCATAGTGATTTCCTCGATGTCGTCTTACATAATGATCTGGTAGCGGTTCTTCCTCCGACTCTGATGGCGAATTCGCAACATTAGGCTCTATTTCCTCCTCTTTCGAATCCGTTAGCTCCGAACTAGGATGCGCACGTCGTCGTTCTGGAATACGATTCTGATGACGTCTCCCTTGAACTGCATTTCCTTGCGCCGGTGTCCGATGACGCCGATTCCCCTCCATCTCCGTTCGGATGGCCTGAAATTCCCTGCGCATGTCCATAGACAACCGAAAAAGATCAGTCGAAATCTCGTCTAACCTCCGATTGATGTTGTCGTGTTTATCCCAGAGTGCATCAAGGCTGCGAGCGTCGTCGCCAGCCCCTCGCCTGCTACTTTCCGCCATTTTACTCCCAAGCAACCGGGCTCTGATACCAAAACTGATGTAGGTATCGGTGGAAGAAAACCAGGAACAGTAAGCGAATGAAACAGGGAAACAACAGCAAGCCGAATTGGCTCTGTTTAATAACTTTGTATATTCTTTTCTGCCTTTCTCCTTCTCCTTACAACTGTATATATCATCTTCTTCTATAGCCGAAAAGGCCACTATAAAAGTAAAAAGGTGCTGACAGCTCTGACAGCTAACGGAAGGTAAAACAAGTAGTGGAAAGCAAATTACTACAGCAGAAAATAAAAAGGTAATAAGGTAGTTATTATAGCTAATGCATAAGGTGTACTAGAGAACTTCCTGTGTTACGATGTTCCGCATCAGGAGTGAGGCGAATCCGCATAGGGCCTGGGCAAGGTGAGATCGGAGACTTGGAGTGAGGTGGATTCACGCAGACAGAGAACTCGGATTGAGGTGGCCTGGCGCCTGGCGTCTGGCGGGGATATGATGGGGCTTGACCAGCTAGTTGGTAGGTTGCAGGTGCACTTAGCAATGGTCGGCTTGAGTGCGGAAGCCAGGGCTAGGAAGGAGCTCATAGAAAGCTCACCGAACCAGGTTAGGTTGCGAGGGATCTGGGTTAGCCGGGTTGACCTGCATGTTTTCGGGTCAACATGAACTCAACCCATTCGAAACCCATTTTTAGAACTGGTCAGAATTATCCAAACTCTGACCGACCCATTTCACAAATAAGTCGATTCGAACTCAGATTTTTCTGGGTCACTTTTCAGGTCGTGTCTAAAATTGACACGCCATTGACGCCAAGATAACCTTGAAAATATAAAAACTTCAAATAATATTGGAATGATGATCAGAATCTCCTATTACTTAAGCTCTTTTCTTCAAGAAGGTAGAAACAAACATATAAACAAGCAAAAAGTAAATTCCAAAGCCCTATACCCAAGCTTTGGCTCCGGGGCCGGTTCATCTGGATTTTTTGGGCTTGGCTTCTTGCCTGTCGTAGCTTTTTGCTATGTTTCTTTTCCTTCTTATGTTTTATCACATATTGTAGTAGGGATCATTGGTTTTTTAGATTTCTTTTTTATTTTAATTGTACGTAGCTCATTGAGCATTAGCGAGCATTTGATCTCTTTAAAGACTTGTAATTCTTTTGATGATTTAACACGTAAGCCCGTTGATGCATGATTTTTAACTTAAAATACAATAAACTTATTATAAACATGGCAATTACACAGATGATAATATAAACCATGCACCATATCCACACAGATACACATATAAGCTTACATTATAGAATGCTTGCAGAGAGAGTATTTCAACTAATGATACTGAAATCAAGGAGAGGTATCTGTAAGCATATATTGAGATGTCTTCTCATATTTGAAACCATTACTCTTTGAATCATCAGCAGACCATACAAAAATACCCTGCAACTTTCCCTGCTTCTTTAAACTCTTACACGCAGTAAAGAATCCCTTATCTGGCTTCAATCCTCCACTGAGCGGATCAGTCCCAAAGCTCACAAGCACTCTCCCTCCTTCATAATTCCCTCTCTGAGTCTCAAAATAACTCAGAAATTGAGAAACTGTGGTGCTCGAATCATACGCGTAGAACTGAAAATTCACGTAATCTATATACTCCCCATACTTCTTCCAAAGCGAAATATAATGTTTCTGAACATCTTCTTCTGCAAAAGGAGCAATGGAAGCAAAAGATATGACGCCGTTGTTCTTCAGAGTCGTAATCAGCTTTCCAATGCAGTCGGCGAAGGTTTCAGAGTCTGCACTGAACTGCTCGTAGTCAATGTCGACGCCGTCTAAATGGTAGCGTTGGATGATGGCGGTGAGAGAAGTGACGGCATTGTTGACCCAAGAGTCGACGGAGGATGGGTTGAAGTAGACAGGGCTGCCATTGCCGACGGAGCCGCCGCCGAGGCTGACGGCGACTTTGACGTTGCTGTGGCGGGTTTTGATGGCCCTGACTTCGTCCGGCGTGAGGTTGTTGGAGTCCCAGAAGACGTTGAAGTGACCGTTGGTCGAGGAGCCGCCGTCGGTGGTGTAGTCAATGGCGAAGGAGAGGATGAAGTGGAAGTCAACGGAGGGGTTAATGGGGACGTCGGAGAATTTGATGCCATTGAACTCTGCGCCGATGTATTCTCTGAAGAGTTCCGAGTTCTTCGGAGCTAAAGCGGCGGCGGAAGATGGTGGAGGGAGGCTGATGAGTAGTAGTAGGACTAGCTGGAAGAAGAAGAAGGAGAAGAGCATTGTGGAAGCCATTGATAGCTAATTAATGGCTAATTAATTTGTGGCCAAAGATATTTATAGGGAAAAATTTTGAAAAAATAATAATAGAAAATATTTTTAAAAATCTTCATTTTTGTCTTAATATTTTATAATTTTTTATATATTTAAGAACAAATATCCTTAGAATATTAATTTTGTTACAATTATTTTAAAATATTTAATAGTTTTATTCTAACTAAATATAATAGAAAATTCATGAGAGAAATTTTTTTTCTTTTTTTAATATTTAATATTAAATTATGTCTGAAGAACTTGGCAGGCTGCGTGGTTAGAATGAGAAGGGATCTTAGTATATTGTCTTGTTTTTGGATTTTCAGTCAGTTGGCCTTCCACGGCAAATAATAATAATTGCATCTCACATAGAATTTTTAAGTTGTAATTATTGATACTCATAATTAATTTGTTATAAACTCTCCCTTATGCTCATTAATGAAGCTCAAGTTTGACTCGATTAACTCGTTAGCTCGAGCTCGATTGATACTTTGACTCGCTTAATATTAGTGATCTTAATGAGTCATATGGAAAAACAGTGTCATGCTCGACTGTAAACTTCTCATCTGTCATACGAACTTTAGCTTATATGTTCGAACTCGCGCTCTTAACTCGGTAACTTGAGAGCTCATAAAAGGGTTCGTGTTGTCTCAAAAAGACTCACTTAGAATTATATTTTTGAGCTGTTTTATATAATGATCATTTGAATTCGGCCCATTAAAATTCTCAAAAGTTTTTTTGAGTTGTTTTCGACAAATTTGTAATGGTCATTACGACGGATTATTTTTTTGTCGAAAATGACGACATAAGTCGCAAATTCACCACAAGTTAAGTTATGATATAAATAAATAAAAGCTGCTTTCTGTTGTATTTTGTCTCCACGGTGGAGTGGAAAAAGGGGGTTGGTTTGCAAGAGCAGCAGTTTCAAACCCCAGGAAGGTCATGTGCGCGCGGGCAGTCTGGTCAGGCAGGAGCAGCCAGCCGGTCAAAATCGGGAAGTCGGTCAAAAGGGATGTCAGGCACGGGCAACCGATCAGGCGCGGGCAGTGGGTAAAAGGAACAATAGAGCAAAGAATAGAAGCCCAACAACACCAACCGGCCACAACCAACAAAAAAACACCAACCCACAAACCAACAAAAAAAAAACAACAACACCACAAGCACCACCAAAGATCTAATCAAAGGAATTAGTTCTAGTAGAACAACCAACTAAATAATTAAAATTTTGCTCCACAATATTTAAAATCAGTACCCATAATTGGGCTTTACCAAAAAAAAAAAAAAACTCAAACGTTAGAAACAAGATGCAAAATGAATGAATAGCAAGTATAAATGAGTTGTATGATATCCATAATAAATAGCTAATTTGCTTATTTTGGATTGAGTTCGTCTGAAATATTGACCTAATTTAATTTTGGTACAGGTTTGATTTGGCTCAAAATCCTTTGAATAGTACTGATCGTTCATTGCTAGAGTTTTTGTAAAGATTGATTCAAAAGAAAATCATGTCACGTATTGAAGCCCAAGGTAACTTAAAAAATGCTGCGTTTGATGATCTTTTTGCTCTCATTGTCGTCTTCATGAGTTTGATTAAGATTTCGTATGGGATGATTTTCTTATTACTTTTTAAAGTAGTTTTT